>NW_016107367.1:5821722-5949240 GCF_001604975.1 Cebus imitator | reverse complement strand
CACTCTGTCACTCAGGCTGGACTGCAGTCATACAATCTTGGCTCACTGCAGCCTCCATCTACTGGATTCAAGTGATTCTCCTGCCTCAGCCTCCCAAGTAGCTGGGATTACAGGCATATGCCCATGCCCGGCTAATTTTTGTATTTTTAGTGGAGAGGTGGTTTCACCATGTTGGCTAGGCTATTTCGAACTCCTGATCCCAGGTGATCTGCCTGCCTCGGCCTCCCAAAGTGCTGGGATTACCGGCGAGAGGCACTGCAACTGGCCTATATATGCTTTTTACTTCAAGTTGTGTATTTATGTATTCTGCCCACTTTTTAAAATATTCATGTGTACGTGTTTAACTTGTTGGATATCTTTGTGTATAAAGGTTATTAATGTTCATCCTGATATTTGTAGTGAACATTCTTATTTTTGCATTGCATTTTAAATTGTGTTGATGATGGCGTTCAATAGTGAAATTTTAAATTTTGGCTGGTTGGGTGTACTGACAAGTTTTGTGAAGGGTTTTTTCTTAGTCCGTTTGGGCTGCTACAACAAAATGCCATAAACTTATAAACAAAATAAATTTATTTCTTGCAATTTTGGAGGCTGAGAAGTTCAAGATGAAGACTCAGATAAATTTCGTGTCTTGCAAAAGCTCTCTTCCTGGTTCACAGCCACCTCACTGTAGCCTTACATGGTGGAAAGATGAGAGATCTCTCTAGGGTCTCTTCTAAAAGGGCATAAATCCCATTCATGACAGTGGAGTCTCAGGGTCCAGTCACTTCCTAACTTCCTTGTACCTAATGCCATCACTTTGAGAGTAAGGATATCAACACGTGAATTTTGCAAGGGCATAAACATTCAGATCATAGCAGGCGATACCACGTATTTTACCTTTAGGGAATCTTTTTACTTGCCCAGAATTTATTCCAGCTTTCATCCATGTTTTCCAGAAGTCCTTCTATTAATTCATTTTAACTTTAATTTAAATATCACCTAATATAAAACCGACATTTCTTGAGGCATAGCAGTAAAAATGTTAACATTTTTCAGTTCTTTTTGGATGTTGTATTTGTGCTTCTTCTTAACGTGGTGTGTAGTAAGATGGCTCATGTAACCCAGTTTTGACCAGTTTGCTGACCTTGTGTCTGGTTAATTTATTGAACTGGCTTAAAGCTATACATATTTTCCACTTTGGGAGGCCGAGGCGGGTGGATCACGAGGTCAAGAGATCGAGACCATTCTAGTCAACATGGTGAAACCCCGTCTCTACTAAAAATACAAAAAATTAGCTGGGCATGGTGGTGCGTGCCTGTAATCCCAGCTACTCAGGAGGCTGAGGCAGGAGAATTGCCTGAACCCAGGAGGCGGAGGTTGCGGTGAGCCGAGATAGCGCCATTGCACTCCAGCCTGGGTAACATGAGTGAAACTCCGTCTCAAAAAAAAAAAAAAAAAAAAAAAAAAACCCTTTTAAAAAAAAAAAAAAAAAAAAAAAAAGCTATACATATTTTCTTTCGGTTAACTATGTAAGATATTCTAGAAATATTGTCTACCAATTCATAATATTAATGGTTATGAATGGTTAATCAGTATTCATCTTCTTCTTTGTGTAACTTGAATGTATTTTACCCTGTCTTATAACAGAACTGGAATGTACAAAACAAGCCAAGGGTGAAAGGTTGGGCATGGAGCCCTTCGTCCTGACTTAAATGGGAATGTATCTGGAATATAAACATTGCATATTATAGAGGCTTTTGTTTAAATGCTTCAAAATATGTATTTTAAGAAATGGATGTTGAATTTATGAAATTTATTTTGGCTTCTACAAAGGTGGAATCATGTATATACTTTATTCCAACTTTGACATTTTAATGTGATGTGATGAATGAATCGATTGCTAATATTAAGCCTTCCTTATATTCTTAGTAAAAATACCTGGAATTCTCTTAATGTGTGTGTGAATTCATTTAGCTAGTATTTGATGTAGGATAATGCCTGTGTTGTCAAGAGTAATTTAGATACCCGGTTTTCTTTTTTTGTCCCATTCATTGCTAGTTTTTGATATGGGTGTAAAGTGTCTTTATAATGTGAATGAAAGATTTTTACATTGTTATGTGTGTTCTGGATTAAATCATATGTAATAATAATTATCTATTACTTGAAATTCTAAAGAACTAGCAAAATTACTTGGCCTAGGAGTCTTTTGGGTGGATAAATATGTTAAAGATTTTTTTTTCTCATATGTACCCCATGGCTATAGGTTTACAAAAGTTTTATAATTCTTCTTGGACTACTTTTTGTTATTTCAACTTCTGGGAATTTTCCCAATTCTGGAACCAAAGAACAGAATCTACACAGAAAAAAATTAAACAGTAAATAGAAAAGTCATCTGTCTCGTTATATTTTCTTCATGTATGTCTTTATATAGGACTGCACCTCTGTATTTTTCTAACTTATAAACTTATCTGATATTGTATCTAACTTCCCACAGCCAATTTACATATTTATTTGTTGCATTCTTAATTTGGATTTAATAGTAGATTTTTTTTGTGTATTTCTAAATATCAGCTTTTACATTTATTTGTTAATGCTATTGTCTCAGTCTATAACTAATTTATATATGATTTAACTGCATTTATTTTTAAATTTCTTTTGTCCTTATTTTGCTCTTCTTGAGATGGTTTGTTTGTAAGCTATATAGTTTGTTTTAATATGATATTTTAATTTTTCAATTCAAATTTTTCTAACTCTACTTACTGAACCGATTTTGACTTAATTCCTGTGTTTGGTATTTAGCGGTTGTGATTTACACTTACTACTATTTGTCGTGAACCATGATTTCCCCCTTCTTGAATTGTTTATTTTGATTAATTACTCAGTCATTTCAAGTATATCTTTAGATCCCATTTTTTAGCATGAGTACAGTGGTGGTATACTTTTTATTTTTGCATAGTTGAATGTCTTTCTTTTTGCTTTACAAATCATCCCTTGGGTGTAAAATTATTGAGTTAGTTTCTTCTCAAGTCTCATTAGATTGTATTTCACTTTTTCTATGAAAATTTTTGAAGTCTGAGATTACCCACATTTTTTTTCTTTTGTAAATGATCATCTGTTCACCCTACTGCCACCCCACAATTTTATAAAACAGGTTTTCCCCAGAGATTCAAAATTTTTTTCAGATAGGAGTTTTTAAAGAAAATTGTTGTTTGGAATAATTTGAGCGCTTCTGAAGAACATACTCAGACATTTTCAGCTCTGAATGCTTCTTGATATATTTGATTAGACGTTGGCTCTGTTGGCCCTGGTCATGTCCTCTGAAATGTCAGCTCTCTTCACACACACTGCCTCTTTACTCTGTGTCTTCCATATCTTCATCTTCTCTCACATAAGTTGCATCCCAGTGTCTTCTTTCTCTAAATCAAGGATCAGGAAACATTTTCTGCAAAAGCCTAAATAAAAAATATTTTTAGCTTTCTAGGGCATATAAGTCTCTTGTTCAATTACTCAGCTCAGCCTTTGGAGTACAAAAACAATGCATAAACAGATGAATATAGCTGTGTTCCAATAAAACTTTATTCACAAAAACCAGTGGTGGGTCAGATTTGGCTTGTGAACTGTAGTTTGCTGACTTTTACTCTAAATACCTGGAAGCCTTCATGTTGGCTTTCTATTTACTGATTTAATTTTCTGCTGTGTAGATTCTTTTCTTTGGTTTCTTTAGACCAGTACCATGTGCAGACTTAGGCTGCCTGAGCTTAAATCTCAGCGGTTCCATTTAGTAGTTTTCTGAGTGGGGCAAGATATTTAACTGCTCTGTGTGTCTCAGTCTCCTTATCAAAAAGCCAATGTGGAGACTCGTTCCAAGAATTGACTGAGCTAATAGATGTGAAGTGCACAGAACAACATCTGAGGCATTGTAAGGTTCTGGTAAGTATGAGCTATTATTGATTCTTTCATAATTTCTTTCAGATCCCTTCCTAGATTACAGGCTTCATTTGAACCTGTTATATTAAAAGTAGTTTATTTCTTATTATACCTTGTTTATTCTGTATTTTATTATATTTTAAAAAGAATACAAAGCAAATACTCATAAAAATTTTTCAGCTTTTGACAACAAATCCTTTCTCAGATATGCTCTTCATCTGTGATTTAGAACACTGGTTCCCATTTTTATGCTTTCTTTGGGTGTGGCTTGCTTTTATTTATGTTTAGTATCAGTTAAATAAGGATTCAGTTTCTCCTCACTAATATTTTTACTATTTTCAAAATAATCCTCTTAGCCTTTGATCCAGAGACCATATTGAAATGCAAAGTGTGTTGACAAATTTCAGGTATATGATCCTCTCAGATTCTGGCCTCAATTCAGTCTTTGTGGATAAAATTTTGCTCTGGGATTATTTGAGAAATCTATGATTCTTCTTATTTGAATTACACTCTGTTAAATTCATTGCTCCCAGTGCTTGTCCTGGTGTTTTCTTAAGTTTGTGCTTTTCTTATGTCTTAGCATGCATAGTCCTCTTAGCTTTGATTCCTACTCCTGTTCATTAATTGGCAATGAGGAGTTTTAGCCTTTTAAATGGCTGCAGAAGAGGAAGATACCGATAAGCAGACATGAGACTGGGGTAGTTCTGTAGGTTCAAAAGTACCTGAGGCCAGGTGCAGTGGCTCATGCCTGTAATCCCAGCACTTTGGGAGGCTGAGGGGGTTGGATCCGTTGAACCCAGGAGTTTGAGACCATTTTGGGCAATGTGGCAAAACCTTACCTCTACAAAAATACAAAAATTAGCTGAGCATGGTGGCATCTGCCTGTAGTCCCAGCCACTCGGAGGCTGACATGGGAAGGTGGGAGGATAGCTTGAGGTGGGAGGATCACTTGGAGGCGGAGGTTGCAGTGAGCCAAGATGGAGCCACTGCACTCCAGCCTAGGTGACAGAGTAAGGCCCTGTCTCCAAAACTAAGAGTACTCAAAAGGGTAAGGGTTATCATGAGGACTTATAATCAGTGGTTCAGCCACCAAGATGCTAAAAAGATCTACGGATTGCATAGTTGGACATTTTCTTCTGTCTTCTTCTGCTAGTCAAGTTGCCTTCTGTCAGAATTAAGTCATGAATCACTGACAATCTTTTCTTGATCACCGCTAAAATAGGGAATGGGCATTTTATCTTTGAGATGGCTTTGTTTCCAGTGGCCATTATTGCTTTGGTGTTTTGGTGTTTATGTATGTTTGGCAGGCTGAATCATGTAGAACTCCGTAACCTCCAGCAAATTCCCAGTATGTCATTCTTGGTGAGACAAAATGGAATGGAAAGAACATGTGCTTTGGAATCAAGCACATCCAACAGATTATGAGTCTGGTTCTGTCATTTCACTGGATGACTTTAAGCAAATCATCTACCTCTCTAAACTTGATTCATCTTTTGTATAAAAGCTGGGATAACAGTATCTACACTGGAGTTATTATAAATATTTAATACAATATAATAGTAAAGAGTAAATCTGAAAAGATCCAAGCAGAGATATTCATTAAATATTGTCAGTATTGTTCCTTTTGCCATATACTACAGAGAGGAAACTTTTGTTTCTTTTTCTTTTTAAGTCTATAGAAGTTGTAGTGTAGACAAAGATTATTTATAATGCGAAAGACTCATTTATCCATCTATAAGCATTAATCTGAGAAAAATACGTTAGACTAAACCCTATAGAGTGGCTGGTATTTGATATTTTGACCACTAACAATGGTAATGCCATATGGTTCAAATAAATGTAAGCAATTCATATTTATCTATGTATTTCTAGAATTGTTTTATTGAATGAATAAAATGGCATAATTCACATAAAAATCCAGAACATATAGTAATGTTAAACCTTAGGTTGTCATATAAGTAGCATGTGTGAGAATTTCTTTGAATGCTACCAGGCCCAGAATGAATGTGTAATTCCTCTGAAATGAAGCTTCAGAAATATTTCTGGAAGTGGCTGAATGGACAAAACACAGCCTGTGTTTGAATTCAGACTCCACTGCATATGTGGATGAATGGCACTGGACACATTCCTTACCCTCACTGAGCCTCCGAGTCCTCACTCATTCAATAAATGCTACCACCTACGCCTGCCCCAAGGATTAATTGAGACAAAATATTTCAAGCTGTAGTTCAGTGTCTGATCTGTAGCAGGGGCTTAGTCAAGGGTTCTGACACTACAGCACACATTTTTTTTTTTTTTTTGGTCCTTGTAATGGCAGAAACTTTGTAGAGAAAGAGAAGCAGGTATTTTGGTGTCTTTAGAAACCACCCATAAGGAGAGAAGAAAAAATTGGTTCCTGGCACAAGATAATTGAAAGAGCTCCTTCTGGCCTCCAGTGATAGATGAGATCATGGCATTGTGACAACTGTCCATTCTAAAGGATACAGTTGAGGTGTGAGGGGGACAACTTGTAAGTTGATTCCCAAGATCTCTGTCTCCTAGTATTCATGTCCTTGTGTGAGCACCTCTCTTGAATGTGGGCTAGACTTAGTGAACCACTTCTAGAGAATGGGATATGCGAAAAGGGAAGGGATATCATTTCTGAGATTAGCTTATAAAAGATATGACTTCTATCCTGCACGCAGCCTGTCTCGTATGGTGTCCTTGCTTGTCTACAAGGATGAATCAAGCTGTCCTGTTGGGAACTGCCCTATGGAGACTGCCACAGGACCAGGAAGTAGAGATGATTCCCAGCTGGTGAAGAACTGAGACCTTTAGTCCAGCAGTCCTTGTGGAGCTGATTCCTGCTAGGAACCATGTGAGTGCACTCAGAAGCAGATTCTCTTCCCAGTTAAGCCTTGGATGCCTGCAGCCCTGGGTAACACCTTGGTTACCTTCTACGGGGCACCCTGAAACAGAAGACCCAGTTAAGCTCTGCTCAGATATTCCTGACCTATGAAGTTGGGGGCAATACATGCTCATTGTCACTATGGGTCATTCAGCCACTATGCTCAGAGAGAATGTGTTATGTGGCAACAAATGACACGAGCTATATGTGGAAACAAAAACGATCATTTTGTATTGCTGTGGAGGTCCAGAGCACCTGCTGTAGAGGCAGTCAGGGTGCAGCATGGCTCTGAGAACTTCTTGCCTGGCAAACAGCAGGTGGAGGTCCAGAAAGGGGTCATGCTGGGGTCGATGTTTCTGGGGCCTGGACATAAGATTTGGCATATAACGTAAATAAAAGAAGATCAATGCTGATGGATATAGGGAGCTTTGCAACCCCATTTCCACTACGATGGACCCAAAACTTCTCTTCTATGGGTACATGGTTGGAAAGCGACAGCTATGGAGGAGGAAGAGGGCAGTAGAACCATTTCTTGGAAGTGATGCCTCTCAAAGCCTCATTCTCTTAAGTCAAGCTAAGTCCCTGCTCCCTCTGGGCTCTCCTCTGAAGAACAGATACACAGCCATGGTCTCTTCCACATGCAGACACGCCTCATTCCTCAGGTTCGCCCTGCTCCCATTCTGTTGTACATCTTGGGCTAAACTTGCTTCTCAGCTGGGAAACTACCTCAAGGGCAGAGCGGCACGGTGGAGAGGGCAGGGGCTCTGCCTCTGACCAGTCTGACATCTGATTTTGGCTCTACTGGTTCCTTGCCTGGCGGTTTTGGATAACCTGTTTGATCTTTTTGAGCTCTGGGTTCATCAGCAAGAAGAAGGGAATGATAATACATACTTTACAGGGTGATTCTGAAAATTAAGCAAGACAAAGTGCTTGGCAAGAGATCCTGGGACGTTCTGACAGCAAGGTGGTTATGGCTGGTGTCTGTGTTTTTTTTCTGATTGTCTCCATGCAGGGCTGCAGTGGTACTCACATGGGCCGCTGAGGCTCTGCCCTGGCTGGCAAACCCTGCACTCATAGGTCCTCTCCTCAGAGCTCTCCAGCCCCAGGAAAGACTGGAGGGGGACATCAGGAAGGAGGACTGTGCTGGCATGTGATGCACTGGGAGGTCTCCATGTGTGACAGAGCCAGAGGCAGTGCCTCGGCCATGACACCAGTGCCTGGGGACCTGGTTTGCCTGGGAGCCAGGTGGGGCTGGCCCTCCTCCTGGTGGGTGCTCTGTGCCTGAGGCAAAGCTGGACTGCAGGGGGTGGGGGGCTCCTCAAGCTGTCACTGCCACTCACAGGACTGAGAGAGCTGTGTCCGTGTATCTGGAATCTCTGAATCACAGCCTCCCTGGGTTCTTCTGAAGGCACATTGCACCTTCTAGAAGGGTATGATACAGGAAGAAAGAGAAAAACTTCCACTGGAGAGAGGGAATGGCTGTATCGTTTACTTTATTTGAAAACGGCACATGCTTTTATTAAGACATAAATGCCAGTGATGGATTTTTCTCTTGGCATGTGGCTGTGCTCCCCAGCTCTGGGGTGAGATGGCCGGGAGATGTAAGCTACTACAGAGAAAATATTTACCACACTGAGCTATCACGAGGCAGAGTAAGTGGGCAGAGGGTAGCTGGTCCCTTTGACCACCTCATTCCAGGGAAAATAAAGCGGGTCCCCGGAACAGTCACTAAGAGAGGGGAGCAAGTGTCCTCTCTCGGCAGTAGAATCTCTGAAAATTCGGATAACGTTAATTGTACCACTGTGGTGGCAGTGCAAGAAATTCCTGTTCATCCCGCGGCAATGATGATTAAGGTAGCAAACACCCAGTCGAGGAAGTCAGACTCCGGCCCTGGAGAATAGTTGAGGATCGCCTGTAGCATATTGTTCCACTCTGCTGGCATCCTAACTAGACAGCTTTTAGTTTTAGCATAAAATCCATATTCCAGACCTTTATGGAGCAGAGAGGCAAACTCCAACGCTGCCGTTGCAAGCATCAAACAGCATTAGAATGAATTAAAGAGATTAAAGACTCTTGATGCTGTTGGGGCTCTTCTCCATCCCCTTCTGTTCTCTCCAAGGACTTGTTTTAAAGGCGTGGGGGCAAATCGGAAGAAGGGAGTGGGAAAAACAAACCAATCACGCTAACCTCACTCCGGAATTGAAGCCTGATTCTATACCACGCATGGATTTAATTGGGAAGGGAGGTCTTTTAGAGGCACTCTGGGTGGGTGCATAGACCAGTCTGGAGTTTCACAGTACGGCTTCTTCCAAGGTCCAAGCCTGTGTCCAGGGGCCATCCCCGCTTCCTGGTGGACGGGAAGACGTCTTCGGTCCGGTGGGGTGACAAAAAACCCAAGGAGGGCATCAGATGTGTGCACTCTGGTGTTTGGAATTTAAGGAAAATCTGTAATTTTCCCCCTGCATTTCCTCAGAGAAATTAGCTATTCTATTCACTGCATAAATTTTCAGGTTTTGCTAGCACGACACTCAGGGTGTTGAATTTTTTATGACAAAAATGCTGTAATAATTGTTGAACAGATGTAAGTGTTGGAGACTCAGCTCTGGCAGACCTCACGAAACCTCGATTAGCAATTTAACCCTGTCCTCACTCCTGTCCGCACACCGCCGGGGAAGAGGAGTTTGCAGTTTTGGAGGGTTTCACTGGGATGTGCACAAAGGCAGAAGCAGAGTTTTCTGGAGAGCAGGGAGCGTCCTTTAACGAGCTCTTAAACCCAGCCAGAAAAGGAAGGACTCGGTGCAGCCTAACCCCGAAATTAGCACATTACCAAGTTGTCTAGCTGGGTGATTAATAAACTAATTGACATGGGGACACTTGTCACTGGCGAAGCAGCTTCCGAGCCAAAGCAGGAGCAACTCCACGGCGTCTTCCGGGGAGCCGGGAAGTGGCAGTCTACACCCGCTTCTGGGCTCCGGTGACACAGGCCGGCCGGGCCTCCATTTACACCTCAAAGCAGAGTCACAGAGGGATCCACCCCTTTCCCGGCTGCCTACACAGAAGGCAGCCATGGGGGACTTGCCGAGGACTTTGTCCACCAAGTGATGAAAGCATGCAAATGCCTCCGAATCAAAGGTAAATCAAAAGAAAATGGCAGCCCGCAAGAGGGGGCGGCGGTGACAGCCCGTCAGCCGCGGAGCCACCCGACAGGCCTGGTGGCAGCGTGGAGGCTGCCAAGACAGATGTCACGGCGAGGAGGGCGCGCTTTCGGCGGGGCCTGATGGAGCAGGAAGTGGTACTGCACGTGCCACTTAAGGGAATAATAATACTAATAAAACTGGGTGCTGTGAAGGGGGAGAGGAGGGAGAGAAAGGTGGTGAGAGCAGAGAGGGGAGGGAAAAGGCATGTCACAACGTTTGGTAGAGGAGGAACTGAATGAATGGCCATCCTCAAGTGCGTGTGCGCTCACACGTGCGTCCTCTGGTCGCTGGCTTTCCCCAGGCGCTTACAGCAGCTTGAGAGGCATCGTGCTGGCGGAGGCCTGCGGTTCTGTGACAGCTGCGCCTTTGCAACAGAGGAGAGGTGACCACAAGGCCACAGAGGTCCTCCAGTTTTCAGAGCCCTCTTTTCTGCCTTTCCTGGAAATTGACTTTTGGCTTCCTGCCAAGATTGGGTTGCCCATTATACAAAGCAAACCCCCGTTTGGGGCATCGCAGAGCTGCAGAGATGGAGCGAGACAGAGGCTGGCGAGGAGAGCCTCCATTTCGGATTTTCACTGTGTCTGCCTCTGGTGTTTGCGGATGGGTCGTGAGCTTCAGCCCAGGAGCGCACGGTATTCGGACCTTAAGTACTGAAAATAATACGCTCCCCATTTCATTAATTACATTTTAATTTAAGTTTAAATTAAAATTAATATATGACAGGCCAGGTGTAGTGGTTCACACCTGTGATTTCAGCACTTTGGGAGGCTGAGACGGAAGGATCGCTTCAGCCCAGGAGTTTGAGACCTACATGACGAGACACCGTCTCTACAAAAATAAGAAAAAAAAAAAAAAAAAAAAAAATTAGCTAGGCATGTTGGCAGGTGCCAGGGGCCCCAGCTATTTCGGAGGCTGAGATGGGAGAATCACTCAAACCTAGGAGGTTGAGGCTGCTGTGAGAGGTGTTCCCACCACTGTATTCCAGCCTGAATGACAGGACAAGACTCTGGTTCAAAAGAAAAACTTGTGTGTGTGTGTGTGTGTGTGTGTGTGTGTGTGTGTGTAATATAATATATATTATATATATATAAATAACCATTACAGCAAGAATGTCCAACATAATAATACTTATATGTGTTTTTTTGTGTGTCAAGTTTTTCTAAAAATTGCTGCTGACTTTGGGGTGAGACTTCTCTTGTTTTGCCTGTGCTCTGCGCGGCTGTTTGGGCTGCATGTTGGGAAACTCAATCCCAGAAATTGTGTAAAAAATAAACTATGCTTTTTAAATTCTAAGATGATTAGCTTTTGTCTAGGAAGTGATCTCAGATAGGTTCTTAGCCATAAATGTATAAAATGGCATAAACCAAAACCCATTGGTTTGACCATAAGAAATTCACTTTTCTAAATGTCCACCTGCTCTCAAAAAGCATTTGAGAGCAATGCAGTCAATGTAACAAAGAGTCTAAAGATATAATGTCCAAGTGCCTTGGAGGTGAAAGACCTTACACTTTATCTTATTCTCACCATTCCTACCCCAAGCTGCATTTTATAGGCAGGAGAGCTGCTGGCTTTATAGCATAGGAACAGCATCTACCATTATCCCATTTTTGCAAATATTTCCTGCGGAAGTCATTTTGAGATTGCTTAACATTCTCATAGGTGTAACTATGTGATAAGTCCTTCAGAGCAGAGAGAAGAGGGGTAGAATTAGCCTAGTCTGGTGGGGTGTGAACAGGTTACCCATGGGGAAAATCTGTCCCAAGAAAGCCCTCACAAGTGGATGTGTGACCCTTAGCATCTCCAAGGCTGAATGAGAATCCTCCCTACAGCAGTGTGGCCAGTGTTAAAATGCACAGAAAGCTCACATTGCAGCAGGCGATGCTGGAAGGGCTTCATCAATATATGCTGTGCTGAGCATCATAAACAATCAGGTGCCAGTAACTGAAACCCTGGGAAGGACTGTATTTATCATTTATTTTACACTTAGTTTAAGTGTAATATATATAAAATATATTTTTTTCTTGAGATAGAGTTTTGCTCTTGTCACCCAGATGGGAGCACAGTGGCGTGATTTCTCCTCACTGCACCTCCTGGATTTAAGCAATTCTCCTGCCTCAGCCTCCCAAGTAGCTGGAATTACAGGCATATGCCACCATGCCTGGCTAACTTTTGTATTTTTAGTAGAGATGGGGATTCACCATGTTGGCCAGGGTGGTCTCAAACGCCTGACCTCAGGTGATCCACCCACCTCGACCTCCCAAAGTGCTGGGATGACAGGTGTGAGCTACCATGCCTAGCCAATATATTTCAGATTATAAATAAAATGCAGTGGAAGTCTCACATTCACTTTAATATCATTTTACTAAAAGTTACCATCTAAGAGGATCATCTCTATTGGGGTTCAACCCAGATGTTCCAGATGTTTCTTCCTTTTTCATCCATGGTCTGCTGGTTCTCTTCATAGTAGCACTTTTGTTTTATTTTTAATATATTGTACATTAGTCTATCCCTGGATAAGCATTTTTTCTTACAAGCTCCTTATTCCTAAGAGAAAAATGCCCTCAGTCTATAATTAAGAATTTTAAGTACTTTCCTCCTCAAATATCTGTGAAAAAGATTGCCTTCTTCCAATTCTCTCTGTTCAAATTCATGACCTTCACTTTTAGGTTACCATTATTTTATTTAACGTAGTTGAAAAATTTCAATCTGATTCCATATTAATATTTCCCTTTTTCAGATGAGGAAAACAAAAGCTCAGAGGCTGTCTTGGAGTCAGCAAGTAAGAAGGAGCTTATAAAGTCTTAACATTCTCCATGTTCCTGCCTGACATCAGAATCCATGCACTCTGCCTTATTGTGGTAGGTGAAAGATAACCCCAAATTCTTAGGTACATCACCTGCCAAAAGGCCCCTCTTATAGGTTCTGTGACTACTTCAATGAAAAGAATAGGGCAGAAGAGATGCTGAGGACTTAAAATCTAGCAGTGTTCACTTCCTGTCTTTTGGAACTTTCTGTTAAAGGCCTGAGCCATATATGAAATCTGTAACTTCCCAACATGCTAGAGAAGCCACATGTTATTGTTCTGGTCAACAATCCCAGCTGACCGAACCAGAAAGTATACCAGTCACATAAATGAAGCATTCTTAGATTCTCCAGTCCAACCCCTTCACCAGCTGAACCCCATTCAGCAACCCTTGTCAACATCACGTGTGGCATAAGAACCACCCAGCTGAGCCCTATCCAAATTTCTGACTACAAAAATCATAAGATCTGATTGCTGTTTTAAGCCAAAAGTTTTGAGATAGTTTGTTAAGCAGAAATAGTTATTGATCAATTACAATGAATAATTTATTATAATTACAAAATACTAGGACCCTGTTGGAATTGCCTGTTCCATGCTTTACTTTGTCTGAGTAGATTTTGAACATCTCTGCAAAATCACAACCACAGGTCGTTACATCCTATTGATCTACATCTAGACTCTCTATCCATATCCTTTGTTTTGCTGCCAACAATTCCTGAGTGGACTGGAAAGATTTCACTGTCTCTGGCTCTTTGATGACAAGAGTAACTTTCAGGCTTCTGGTTTTAACAACATGGCAGACTGAGCCAATAAGCATCACCTTTCTTGTATAAATACACAAAAATACTGGAGAAGTATAATATTTTTAAATGAACACATAAATTCAAAGAAAGGAAATTTTAGGTACTTAAAATGCAATTTCAGTTTGCTGATATCATACTCTCCTTCAGAGCTACTGATTATAGCCTTTGGGTCCAAAATCTCTAAAAGACAGGAGATGCAGCTTTGAATCTGTATATGGTGGGAACCAGAACTGAACCCCTAGCATGAGATAGGCACATTTAAAAGATCTGATAGACTAAGAGAAGCAGAAAGAAAGCTTGCCTTGTAGTTTGGTTTCTGGGTAGGGAAAAAATGTCTTTCATGAGAAATCAAAGTTACAAGCTCATCCAATGCAAAGGAGGAGAGTTCAAGTTTACATTGCCCTTATGATTGCGAATCCAAGTCTAAAAAACTAGACATAGGTCTAGGGTCCCTGCAGAAAGAAATGCAAAATAGTTTCTTTACGAACACATTCTGGAACTTGGGCCATATGGAACTATCATAGGTTTAAAGACAGAGCAAAACTAAACCAAAGCTCTTTGGAAGACAAACTCAATACAAAACAGAAAATCACACTAGGAAAGAAGACACTGGATGGGAAGTTAGACACAGCAAGCCAAAGAAAGGGCACCTCAAGAAGTAGAACTAATAGATTACTTTGAAAGGGATGGGAACATAAGGGTACTTATATATGTAGAGAGATTTAAGCAAAGGAGTTAGAAAAAATAGGACACAAAGAATTAAAAAGTAGAAGATACATTTTCAGGTTGATTCAAGGTAGAAAATAGATCCCTGTATTAAAAAGTCCCTGGGTATCATTAGTACTTCTGAATACAATGATTGAAACCTTGTGACTGCTCCAGGCTGGAATTTTATTCTATAATCCTGTAAAGTACAGGTCACTGGATAAAGGGTGAAAATTTTCCCTCCAAAGAGAGAATGACCTCTTTTATGTTGCTGAGTGGAGCATCACATTTGGCCAAGTTCATGGCCAAGGGAGGAGAACCTTCAGCTTGCACCAAGTTCCGGCCATTGAAGCCTTGAGACTAGACCTGTGTAAAGCAGCTGACTCTGCCTTGGGGGAAATGCCCTTTTGTTTACTGAGCTTCTCCCACCCATGCCTTACTCTACTTCCCTCTAGAAGCTTGAGATATTGGGAACAAGAGTCTCAGCCTCCAAGAGAGGAGGAACACATCAAGAGAATCTGCATTTCTGGGATCATCAGGTTTACTTG
The DNA here is from genome assembly GCF_001604975.1 of Cebus imitator. Classification (NCBI taxonomy): domain Eukaryota; kingdom Metazoa; phylum Chordata; class Mammalia; order Primates; family Cebidae; genus Cebus; species Cebus imitator. Next base: position 5,934,388 of record NW_016107367.1, on the reverse strand, counting down.
ATTCATTAGCCTAAGTGCCCAAGTAAATTTCAAACCACAGTGTTACGAATAATTGTCCATGTCCTTCCTCCAAATACTCCCCACCTTTCACCCAAGGGCCCATGTAACTTGCTATTGAGAACCTTTGATTTCTTAAATTTATTTGGGCAGTAGGGTTTTGTTGTCTCTCCTGAAGAAAATAGTGGCAATTTGTACTCAGCTGTGGAATAAAAAAAATCATGAGATATCTTCATGCCATGATTTCATGAAGTGGATTTCATATTTGATGGTTCTAGCCTATTTTCAAAATCCACAACCTGCTGTACCCCAGGAAAATTGACTTCCTCCACTGCCACCCCATTCCTCAACCGCAGAGCTAGAATCCAGGTGAAATGGTGAGGGAGGGAAGCCTTCAGGAGGGAATGAGGCAGGGTGGGGCCTTCCTCAGGCTAGCCACCATTCTCAACATTGGCTGCTCACTAGATTTCAACATCCAAAAGCCCGGGCCTCTCTCAGGCCAATGAAATGAGAAAGCCTGAGGGTAGAAACGGGCTTGGGATGCAAGATAAGATACAGTGTTTGGGTCATACTTATACTAAAAGATTATTTGTTGTTTATCTGAAAATCAAATGTAACTGGGCCAACCTGTATTTTTATTTGCTCAATCTGGTAACTCCAATCCAGATAATACTAAACTTTTAAAGCTCCCCCAGAGACAGCAACATGCAGTCAGTTATTTTCAAACTTCAGTGTGTTTAAGAATCACCTCAATAGATCATTAAACCCTGATTCCTACCTCTAGGGGGTCTCATTCTGTACTTCTAGGGTGGGGCCTAGAATGATCACTTCTAATCAGTTCGTGGGTGATCCTCTGGCTACTGGGGTCCGACCACAACGCAGATAGCAGGAGTGTGTTCCAGCAGATCTGGGCATTGAACTCGAGTCTTCCAACTCCTCCATCCTCCTCACTATGCAGATTGCGTGGATTTTTGTGTGGGCTCTTTGGCTATAGCATGACCTGTTTTTCTTGGTTCTCTTCTTGGTTCTCTTCTCAGATCTCTTGCTTTAGGAGTTAGTTGCCTGGATCTAATTGTATCTTATTAGTAATAAGTTCAAGTCAGATGCTAAAGCTAAAAAAACCCCTCGCCGCACCATCACCGTGATTGATTATATTTAGGATCTATTATTTGCCCTGGCTATAATAAGCTCTCTGGAGGAATAAAGAAAACCTGAGGCACTATCTCCACTCTTAAAGGAATTTGTTGCATCTGAGACAAGAAAATTACACTTAGGGAGAGAGAGAGAGAAAAGGCAACGTGTATTCTTCTTTCACATTGGGAGTTGTTTCCCGAAGAAATTAAAGAGATTCAGCAAAAAGGCATTGGAGGCCAGATCAGAAGGAAGAGGACTGGAAACAGGAGGGAAAAGAACAATTCTCCCAAAACCTTCTAAGGCATTGCTTTTGTTTCCAGCAGTTTTACCTTTGTTCAGCAACTTAGCAACTGTGTGATCTTGGAAAGGTCACCTTAACACCTTAGCCTCAGTTTCCTTTTCTGTGAAAGAATCATGCTGAAACCAACTTCATAAGTTAGCGAAGGACTACAGATAACGGTTCTAAAGTGGTGGTTACAGTACCTGGTGCTTGCAAGTTCCCAAACTCAGCTGTCCATGCAAATTGAGTGGGCAATGTTGGAGAACAGGTGCCACGGTCCAGCCACCTCCAACTCCTGCCGATGGCCACCGTGTGAGAAATAGCCCTGGGAGCTTCATCGTCTAGTTTCTTGAGACAAAATGAATTGTATTTTTGTGGCATCTTCCAGTTTTTAGTTGTGTGCTCATTAGTTTCAAAAGTGTTCACGGTCTATGGCTGCTTTAGTGCTTTACAGTGGCAGAGCTGAGTACTTGCAGCAGAGGCCATAAGGCTGCAGAGCCTAAAATATTTACTTTCTGGCCCTTGGCAGAAGAAATTTGCCAACTCCCAGATGAGGTTACACAGCAGAAGCTTGGGTGGAAGGAGTGGCCCCTCTGTTGATGGTTCCCTGTCTATTCTGCTCACTGTTCTCTGCCCTCTCAACTCCTCCCTACACTCTGTGTCTTTTTTTTTTTTTTTTTTGAGATGAAGTCTCACTCTGTCACCCAGGCTGTAGTGCAGTGACATGATCTTGGCTCAGTGCAACCCCGCCTCCCAGGTTCAGGCAATTCTTCTGCCTCAGCCTCCTGAGTAGCTGGTATTATAGGCGTGTGCCACCACACCCAGCTAATTTTTGTTTTTTAGTAGAGATGAGATTTCACCATGTTGATCAGGCTGGTCTCAAACTCCTGACATTGTGATCCACCCGCCTGGCCTTCCAAAGTGCTGGGATTACAGGCTTGAGCCACCATGCCCGGCCTACGCTCTGTGTGTTCTTCTCCCCCTCTGTATTTCATGAGGTTTCCGATTCCTCATGCCTTCTGTTTGCAGAAGGCCTTTTGTGGACAGTCTCAAAGCTCTCACTACACCAGGGACTTTCAGTTTCAGCTCTCAACATCACCATCATCTTTTTCCAGTTTAGACTCCAAAGATGAAGACTGTGTCTTGCCCAGCTCATCTGATCTTGTTAGCCTGTGATTTATGTCTCCGTTCAGTCTCTGGGTAGGATTTCCTTGGGTCAAAGTGGCCACCTGGATCCAGTTGATTGACATCTTTGGTATAGTCTTAATACAAAGACTTTTGTGATTGAGATTAATTATCTTTCTCAATCTTTTCATGATTCCATCCTGTACCATGGCTTTATATCAATTAACCAACACAGCTAAGATTTCTAAGTAGTTAACCCTTGAATAACATGAGTTTGAATTCGAGGATTCATTTATATATAGACTTTCTTCTACCTCTGCCACCCCTGAGGCAGCAAGGCCAGCCCCGTTTTTTCTTCCTTGTCCTCATCTACTCAACATGTAGCTTCATTCTCAAATGACGAGGATGAAGACCTTTGTGTTGATGCACTCCCAGTTAATAAATTGTAAGCACATTTTCTCTTTCTCTTGATTTTCTTTTCTCAAGTTTATTGTAAAAATGCAGTGTATAATATATGTAACATTCAAAATGTGTGTTAATAAATTATTTATGCTATCAGTAAGGCTTCTGCTCAATAGAGGGTTATTAGTAAAGTTTTTGAGCAGTCAAAAGTTACATGTGGATTTTTGGCTGCAGAGAGGGCCAGTACCCCTAATCCCTACATTGTTTGAGAGTCAACTGTAGATAGTATTACTCCTATCTCTGTAGTATCACTCTTATTTTGAAGGCGAAGAAATTGAGACCTTCTGCAGTTAAACATCTAAGTCAGAATGAACCACGTTTTTAGCGATAGTAAAGCCGGGGCTCTGGATGGCGCTCCTGGATCTCCTAAATCTTGATTCTGTGGTCTTTTCTCCCCACATGGCTCCACTGTTGTGGCAAAGTCCCTTAAGCTGGACCTGACTGGGTGATGTGAAATTGGCCATGCAGAGAGGACAGAGAGTGGGAAAACAAACGAGGTAAGAAACTCCTTGTATTAGTTGGTTCTTGAACTGCTATAAAGAACTACTGGAGACTGGGTAATTTATGAAGAAAAAAGGTTTAATTGACTCACGGTTCCATAGGCTGTACAGGAGGCACAGCTGGGGAGGCCTCAGGAAACTTAACAATCATGGCAGAAGACAAAAGGGAAGTAAGTAGGTCTTCACATGGCCAGCAAGAGAGAGAGACGGAGAGCAAAACGGGAGGTGCTACCCACTTTCATACAACCAGGCCTCATGAGAACTCTATTAGGAGAATGGCAAGGGGAAAGTTCGCCCCCATGACTCAATCACCTCCCACAAGGCCTTTCCTCCAACCTTGGGAATTACGATTGAACGTGAGATCTGCGCGAGCACACAGAGCCCCCACATTAATCCTCTTCAGTTGAAGGTAACTGTAGGGGAGAAGAAGGTGTGTAGAGCGGGTTAGGCTAAGTCGGTCAGAGCTGGGAAGCACCGAAGTCTAGGCTGTCTTGCAACTGCAGGGTGTTTTCAGAATCCAGAGGACTGAGCCTGGGACAGCATTTCCTGGACCCTAAGTCCACACCTGCTATCTACAGGCAGCTAGAGAAAAAATAAGAATCAGCATTGGTCACAGGTGACTTCGGGGCAGGGCACTGAGTTCACTGCTCTCCACTGCGGCTGCAGACAGCCTTTAAACTACTTATTCCATCCAGCAGAGACAGTTTGCAAACGAAGGTTTCTGAACAGGCATCTATGCTTAGAAGAGATTTGCTGATGTAACAATTATTTGCACTATTTATATTCAAATGTTCTTTTAAAAAAACGCAGCCTCCAAATTTGCTGATAGTAACTGTGTGCAAATCAGGAAATTTATCTCCTTTTTATAGGCTAAAATCAAATTACACTTTACATTTTTCTCACTTGCAGAATATTAGATTGTGATGTCTAAATGACTCGTGTTTATGAAAAAGGTGAATTTTAAGAACAAATTTTAAAACTGCATAAGCAGTTTAATGGGTGTTTTTAGAAAGTGAAAATGATCAGTCAGTAAGTATTTATTATGTATTAAACTGGAACTTACATCGTCTCATCTGTTAGTGCTGAATTCTGAAAATTACCATGGCCCAGGTTTGTGTTTATGAACTGATGGACCACAGGACTGTTAAAAAAAGTTCTAAAAAAAAAAAAGTTGGTCAGTGTCCCTATTTTTTCATTAACTTCCTGACCTGTAATCTGAGATCTGATTGAGTTCGCAATATCCTGCAAGTCACAGATTCTATCCCCATTTATGCACACGATTGTAGTTGTCACATGGTTTTCAGTGTTCTTAATGAGCTGTTAACAAGCTGTCAATTACCTATGCAAATTAGGGAGCCTGACATCGAGAGGTGGCTGTATCTGGAGTTAAAGAGTGCTACCTTGGAATGTTATGAAATCAATCATTCTTGCTTTAATAGCTGTCTTTACCCATGTGTCTCTTGTCATGTCTGGGTCTTTTTTCATTATAATACCTACCACATAAGAAAAGCCCTCTGGGAATTTTGAAGGTGCTTAGAGAGAAGCTTACCCAAATCTTTCATAACTTTCAACTTGGCTTAAAGATTGCCTAAAATGCAGGCTTACTTTTTCACCCGTCTTTCCAGGCACACGAAGACATTCTGTGGAGCAAGGAAAGTCATTGCTATTCTTGTACTGATGGGAAGAGGCTTCTACTCCCCTCTTAGTCCCAGATCTGAGGGACTATTTGGGATCTTTTGCCCATGCCTCCTCTGCAAAATAAATAGGTCTTTATTCCCTCCACCACTTGTGAGCTCCTAGGTGCAAGTACGTTGATAATTAATAAGTCAAGCTAAGTGCAAGGGTTGACACAAGCAAGCTTATTCACTCAACAGTGTGCTGAGCCCCATGTTCTAGGCACTGTAGATGCAAGAGTAAACCAAGACAAGATCACATTCATAGAGCTGAAGACCGATAATAAACAAGAGCCATAGTAAGTGGAGAGTGAATTGGGGTATTAGAAGGTGATGCATGGTATGAAAAACAGAGAAAGAGGAGAGTAAGGGGGGCCAGGAGTGGTTGCAGAGGGCAGTTGTATCTAACGGAATGATCAGGTGTGGCCTCATTGAGGAGGGTACATTTCAGCAAAGACTTGAAAGAAGTGAGGTTGTTGGTCACAGAGATACCTGAGGGACAGCACCTGAGGCAGAACCAAATGTGAGTGTGAGAGCAGGTTCCAGAGCAGTGAAGTAGCCAGTGTGAGAAAAGTCGAGGCAGCTATGGAAAGCTGCCTGCCTTGCACAAAAGAACTTAAATCTCCTTCCTGGCATGTGGGCTGAATTTAGTGACTTAATCGTTTTGGAAATGATGATTTTCATTTCTGTAATAACGTCAATGAATTTTTCCTACTTTTGTGTTAAAATCTATTGTCTATATTGAACTTCAATGAAATCGATGGCAGACTCGTGTGATTCTGTCACTTCATACATTGGTCTTTGGGAAAATATTGGTTCATTGAGTTATGCGCTGAGGCCAGAGCTGAAGTGGGAAGCGCAGGTCACATGGGCCTCTGTGGATAAGCTCCTTGACTTTTCTTCTGACTACAATGGGAAGCCATTACTGTTTTTTGTTTTGTTTTGTTTTTTATTTTAAACTTTCTATCTGAAATAATGTTTAGGTTTAGCGAAGAGCTGCAAAGATAGTACAGGTGTGCCCTATACCTTTCGCTCAGCTTTCTCTAGTGGTCACATCTTTCACTGCCGTGCTCCATTGACCAAAACTAAGAAATCAACTTTTGTACAATACCACTCAGTACATTGCATACTTTTTTTGGGTTTACCCAGTTTTCCATTAATGATCTGTTTTTTCCCTGTTTCAGGATCCAGATTTTCTGTTTAGCGTCTCATCAGTGTCCTCTAATCTGTGACTCTTTCTTGGTCTTTTTTTGACCTTGACACTTTTCAAAAGTATTCAAATATTGTGTAGAATGTGCCCCAGTTTGAGTTTGGCTGATGTTTTCTCATGTATACTCTGAGGGTATGGATTTTGAGGAAGAATACCAAAGAGATTATGTGCTCTTGTTTTTCCACTGTGTTGGGGGATACCAGGAAACCACATGACTCCTTATTGGCGATGTAATCTTGGTCACTTGGTTAAGGCGGTGTTGGCCAGGTTTCTCCGCTGTAAAGTTACTGCTTTTAGTTTCCTATACTCTATTCATTAGCATTAAGTCGCTAAATCCAGCCCACATTCAAGGAAGGAGATTTAAGTTCTGCCTCCTGGAAGGAGGGATTTCAAGAAATTTGTAGTCATATATTAAAACCGCCACATTCATTAGAAAATTTGGGAGGAGAAACTTTGAGATGACGAAAATATCCTATTGCTCCTTAAAGCTTTGCTCATTAACTTTAGCATTCATCTGTGGACCTGGCCCACAGCATTTATTAATGTGATGTTCCAATGGTGCTTTTCTAGTTCCTTCAGAACTTCATTGCCAGGTTCACAGCAGGAGTGGCATACTTGATTTCTCTTTGAAAAGTGATTCCAGGGTTCACGGACTGAAATAGGAAGCCAGGGTGGAGGCCATTGAGATGACTCAGGTAAGGGATGGTGGTGTCTGGGGCCATGTGAAGGTGGTGCTCTCAGATTGTCTGTGAATCTGTTAAAAGCATGGAGATGCCATCATTAAGGAGGGGCAGGCTGTGCTAGGCCAGTGGGTATGGAGTAAGCCAGGTGCTCAGATGCCTTGGGCAATGAGAGTTATTGAATAAGCTACCTCACAACTGAGTAAGAAGTCTGGGAGAGAGGTCCCTTTAATTGGCCTTGAAACTTCTTCGAGCTGAGTTTGAGCTTTCTCCATAGTGTATCCTTAATAAATATCCTATTTTAAGGGCTAAAAGATGAGCTACAGATTAAGAGAAGACATATGTAACATATATAGAACAAGAATAATGCAAAGAATCCATTTAAAAAACCAAATTCATAAGAATGACAACAAAGGATAAAAATGGCAGAAGATAGGCAATTCACAGAAAAGGAGCTCTGAGCAGTCAATAAACATGTGAAAAGATGCTCAGAACCAGTAACCAAAACAATGTAAGCTGATGCAATGATAGGACACCATTTAATAACTGTCAAATTGCCAAAAATTAAAAGGCCTAATAATACCAAGTGTTGGAAAGAACACGAAGAAAGAATACTGTTGCACAGTTCTGGTGAGCGTGTAAGTTGGTCAGTCTTTTGTGGAGCAATGTGCTAGGACACTGGTTAGGAACACGGACGCTGCAGCCTCTTTGAGGGGAATCAGTTCCAGTTCTACCCTCCATTACCTGTGTGATCATGGGCAGGTGACTGAATCTCTCTGCATCTCACTCTCCTCATGTGTGAAGTGGGGGGAATACTATGATCTAGCTTACTGTGTTGTTCTAAGAAATACATAAATTAACATTCTGTCAAGCTCTTAAACTCAATAGAAGACGTTTGTGTTAGCGTAATTAAAAAATCTCTTCCTCCCATAAATTAGCAATTCTACTTCTAGGAATAAAACCAAGGAAAAAATGTATCTAATAAGACAGATAAAAGGAATGTTCACAGCAGCATTGTTCATTACGGTTAAAAAAAAAATTAGCAACAACCTAAATGTTTATTCTCAGAGTGGAAAAATATACACTAATGTGGTAGTTGCAATAGAATATTATAGCACAGTAAACCTGTGTAAGCTAGAGGCACATGATCTGCAGTGAATAGATCAAGCAACATCGAGCAAACAAGGGAACTGCAGAATTTGTACATTCTTCAATCTATTGCAATGCTATTTTGGTTGAAGGATATAAAACAACCTGGCCTCTCATATACATATAGTTGGAAAAGTCAGAAATAGTTTAATAGTCTTTTCAAATAACTTTTGGTAGTTATCTTTGACGGTACACCATTTGGCAAATAGTTTCTTAAGGGTTGGTTGTAATGTGAAATCTGTAATGACATAAATGAGTTTTTCCTACTTTTGTATTAAAATCTATTGTCTATATTGAACTTCAGTGAAATGATGGCAGACTCGTGCAATTTTGTAACTTCATACATTGGTCTTTTGGAAAATATTGGTTCACTGTAATTATGCAAATCTTCCAAATGTTGATACATGTAAGTATAAAATCTTTTTAAATCTACATTAGTGGTTAACAGCAATCTCATCAGAAAATGTTTCTAAGTATTGGTTCTCCATCAGCTCACAGTGGTAGAGAGATATTTTCTAAAATTCAAATGTTTTAATTTGAATTCTGATATTATCAGTTGTTTCTTTTGAAATGACAGGCTCATTTTATTCAGTTTTGAGAAAATGTCTGCTAAATACTCTAGTTCAAATAGCCATAATTTTTCTGTTAGTTGTTCATTTAAGTAAAAATGTTGTTGTGTGGAGGGTGGCTAGTTCAGCTTGCAACTCAAGCAAGCAAGCAAGCAAGTAATCACACATGTGTTTTCCTCACAATGCCATCATACTTTGGGGTGCAACAGAAATGTGCTGTGTGTACTTCCCATTTTGTAACACAGAATATCAAAACCAAGTACCCATAAGGGCCTCGAGGTTATAACATTAATATTTTTTACTGCTTCACTGAGAGTATTGTTAAGTGAAACTGTTCTTGGTTTTTTAACTTCAGGTGTGTGGCAGTAAGTAATGCAGAGACTTCTAGAAAAGTCTTTGCCATGGCCTTGGTTCCTGCTAAAAAGATGGCATTGGGAGAAATTTTAGAGGGCTTTGAAACTCTTTTTATACTCATGTTCTATATGGTCTAATTTTAACATAAATAATATGCCTTCATAATGGATTGCAAGAGGCATGTGATTTTAGAGATTTTATTTTGGGATACATTGTCTTCTGTAGTATTTAAGGGAAAGAGATATTAATGTGCATCACCCTATTTTTTAGACAGAGTCTCTCTCTGTTGCTTAGGCTGGAATGCAGTGGAGCGATCTTGGCTCACTGCAGTCTCTGTCTCCAAGGTTCAAGCAATTCTCCTGTCTCAGCCTCCTGAGTAGCTGGGACTGCAGCATGAGCCACCACGCCTGGCTAATTTATTGTATTTTTAGTAGAGACAGTGTTTGACCATGTTGGTCAGGATGGTCTCAATGTCCTGTCCTCGTGATCCACCCAACTCGGCCTCCCAAAGTGCTGAGATTACAGGCATGAGCCACTGTGCCCGGACTCCGTATGCTGTTTTTGAAGCCATAGGTAGTTGTATGATTTTGTTATCAGCAGTGCTAACCTGAATGTGACCTGATTATCTTGAAAATGCTGGAACTTATACAAATGCACTATAAAATAAAATGTGGGCTGATTCCCAGGAAAAAATGAAGCTGGTTTGTCAGTTCACCTTTTGTACCATGGGCACAAATGCCAATTGAGTGAAACGAGGCAAGTAATGTCTCACTACTTCTATGGGAATAGTTTTGACCTTGGAGACACCCTGGCAGCATCTCGTCACAGACCACTCTTTGTAAACGGATGTTCTTACTGAAGTCTAGACGTTTTGGTTGGTTGATTGGTTGACTTATTGTGCTCCCATGCCCTTCTCAGGGCATTGCTCCAGCTCTTGGTTCCTCAAGTATAGGGAGCATGCCATACAATGTTTCTCCTTCCCCTAATCCTGGCCACAGCTTGCCTAAGAAAGTGGTGAGAACATGACGAGGAAGTATCTGATGCATCGGCAAGGTGGTGGCCCATCAAACTCTTTTTGTGGAAAGTTTGAATAAGTCTCAGAGTTGTACCTAGTCAGGCATTAGAGGCACTGGAAGAGGGGACCATATGGAATGGAAGCCATTTTTGTCAACCTAAATGTTGACAAGGATGCAAAGGAAGCTGGTACGTTTCTGCAGGTAGAAGTTGGAAATGAAGCAGTATGGGGAAGAGTCAGGACGAGAGTCCCTGAAGGGTCATGGAGAAAAGACAGAGAGAGGGACAGAGACAGACACAGATAGAGATAAGATAAACACACAGAAAGACAGAGAGAGAGAGAGAGAGAGAGAGAGAGGGAGGGAGGGAGAGAGGGAGAGACAGAAAGAGAAACTGACTTCCAATAAAGCCCCTTATGTTAATTTGATTACTTTTCCTCACAACATAGAACATGACAAAGGCTCCAGGGGAAATTCAAAGTGGAGAGAAGGAATTAGAAACTTGAAGTCTTTAATTATGGGAATGCACCAGGACTCTTAAGAACCTCGATTAGAAATTCACTTGAAATTAAAATTTCAGGACTTTTAGATGGCACAGTAAGTATAGATCTATTTTTTCATCCATCTCCAGAGGATATTTTCGGTTAAAAAATAGGTTTTGTTATCAGAGTCAGAACTTATGTGGGCCACCAGTAACCCTGATTGCTCTGAAATGTGCAAGAGCTCTGGAGACCAGGATTGGGCATTCTTTTCAGCATAAGCCCCCTTTAGGTCTCTGTGAAACAACCCTCACCAGATTGCCTGTTAATCGCCCCCGTGGCATCTCTGTGGTCAGAATGCCATTTCTGGCTTTATTTTCTGTTTTCTGTTTGTACATAAGATAATCTTTTTTTATTTCCATCTGCAAACTCTAGGGGGTAAATTTTGAGCATGATGCGTGGAGGTTTAGCCATGGGACTCTCATTACCGTTAATGGGAATGACAGCACTCAGTTTCAGAGCCCAAGAACATTTACCCCTTGGATGATGGTGTTTTGTGGTTGGATTTTTAATTGTATTTACAAATAAAGCTGACATACAAACAGCGGCGGCTCCCAGGAAGACAACATTGTAGAAAACGGGTAGGGAGTTGGACTGTCCTTGGATACCCAGCCTCACACAATTCAGAGTTAGAGAAGGCTGGTGTGGGTCTCTGTACCTCTTATTATGATTGTGGTAAAACACACGTAACACAAAATTTATCATTTTGAAGTGTACACTTCAGTGGCATTAAGTACATTGCAATTGTGCAACCACCACCACCATCCAGCTCTAGAAATTCTTCATCATTTCAAACAGAACTTTATACCCACCCATTAAACACTACATTCCCACCCTGCCTCTCCCTGGCTCATGAAAACCACCATTCTGTTTTCTGTCTGTAAGAGTTTGACTCCCCTAAGGGTCTCAGGTAAGTGGGATTATACAGTATTTGTTCTTTTGTGACTGGCTTATTGCACTTAGCATAATGTCGTCAACATTCATCCGTGTTGTAGCATGTACCAGAATTTTCTTTTTATTCAAGGCTGAGCAATATCTTATTGTGCATTTATTCATTTATTTATTTATCATGATGATGATATTTTTAGTAGAGATGGGGTTTCTCCATGTTGGTCAGTCTGGTCTCGAACTCCCGACCTCAGGTGATCCACCTGCCTCAGACTCCCAAAGTGTTGGGATTACAGGTGTGAGCCACTGCTCCCAACCTATTGTGTATTTATCTACCACATTTTTATTCATTTTTTTATTGAGGGATGCTTAGGCTGCTTCCACCTTTTGTTTGTTGTGAGTAATGCTGCTGTGAACATGAGTGTGCAGATATCTGTTTGCGTCCCTGCTTTCAATTTTTGGGATGATACATCCAGAAGTGGAATTGCTGGATCATATGGTAATTGTACGATTGATTTTCTGAGGGACTGCTTATTGCACACATTTTACATTTTCCCCAGCAATGCAAGAGAGTTCCAATTTCTCCACATTCTTGCCAATACTTGGTCATTTTCTGTTTTTTATTTTTGTGTGTGTTTGTGTGATTTGTGTGTGCTTGTGTGTGTTTATTTTTTAAATAATAGCTGTTCTAATGGGTATGAAGGTTTTCTGCATCTTGATAAACACCAGACAGATTATGTATTCATTCATTTTTTCTCTCCTAATCCCCCTTTCCTCAAACTTAAAAACTCAGAAAATACTCCTTGAACCTAAGAATTGATTAGGTCTCCCCACTTGAAGTACTCAAAATGCCCTCTGCATGTTTCCATTGCTATGTGTGTCACATCATTTATAATTTGTGGATTTGTGGTTTATAAGTTTGTCTTCCTCACTATCCTCTGTGCAGCTGTTAAAAGCAGCATCTGTCCAACATGGGATTGGACACCTAGTAGGTACTCAATACATATTTATTAAATGAATGTATTTAAACCAATTCTGTTCTATGTGACAAATGAGTCTTTAAATATGAAGAAGAGAAAGGCTCATTACCAGGATGACTATATCAAAATTCAGATCGTGCAGTAACAAAATAACACGACTGTAAACACAGAGATGGGAAAAAGTAAATTGACTAAATTATTAGTGTCATTTTGATTTCAGAAAGTGCTGCTTCTTTACACATAAGCAGTTACAAATGCAGCCTATAAAAGTTAATATTCATAACATGATTATCTTTCAATGAAAGTATTAGGGAAACACAAAATAATAATAATGGTAATGTACAGGGGGCGGGCTTCCATGCTAACCCCGACACATCAATTTCAGCATTTAAACAAGGAGCTGCAGCACTTTAAGACATGAGGCTCCTATGCCCAGTTTCAGAGTGACCCTCAATAAGTACATGGGAGATCATGATTACTTGGCATTTCTTGATTACTGATTATTTAGAAGGCACTTTGGAAATTGCAGATAGCTTGCTTGCCCAGGGGAATTATAATCCAAGTATGATCAACAAGGTGAAGCTGGGCAGGGAAGGTTAGACTAAAAATAACGAAAGGGTCCTGGTTTTAAAGCTACTTTTTTCTGCATTTTTCTTCTTTCTTTTTTTTTTTCCTTTTGATTTTTAGTTTATGCTCTGGTTATTTGCACATTTTAAAGGAAGGTCTAGACAAATATATTCTTGTGGGGAGTGGAGAAGGTGAGTTAAGTATACACTGGGCTAAGGGAATTGCATGAAATAAAAATAGGAGTGTGAAAGAAAGGTAAAATTTAAGGCATTTGGCATGGAAAAAGACATCAGACATCACTCATTCCCTTCATTTCACAGATGAGATGAGTAAAAATTTAAAAGAGAAGGAGTCTTGGCAGGGCCAAGGATCACACCAATTGATAGCAGCAGAAATGGGTGTACCACCAAATTCTGATGGTTCTTGGATCGAGGCTGGAAGATGATCTTAGGTATAAAACTCAGACACACGTACTCAAGAAAGAGAATCAATCAGACGAATGAATGACATCAGAGAAACAGGCGCAAAGCGGTTGGACTTCCACGAACTCAGTACTCTTGAGATGGGCCACACAGAAACTCCAAATAGAGCTCCAGCCCCATTAGGTATCGGAGGAAGATGCAAGAGGTCTGTAGTACTTTTGCGACCCACAAAAATGTTTTTTAATTTCTTTGGTAGTCAGAAGAAAAATATAAATATAATAGTACCAAATATATTTATGAAGGAAGAACAAACCAAGGCAAAAGCGCCTCAGGTTCCCGTAAGTCATGAAGCAGCCCTCCTTCCAAAGTACATGATCTGAGCACAAATTTCTCATTGGTCATTACCGTCTCAGTTTGGGGAATTAAATTCATGTAAGCAAGTCGGGCTCAAGATCTGAGATTAAAAGAATGACAACACTTCTATATTACTTAGGGCTTTCAGTAGCAAGCAGCAGAAAATCAATTTAAATTGGCCTGAGCAAAAGAGAGAAGCAGTGACTCTCAAAACGTAAAAGTCCAAGGTTCTCTGGTTTCAGGTACAGTGGGAAGCAGGAGTTTGAGTGATAACATCCAGAACGTGTCTCGCCTTACTTCCAGGTGCTACTGGTGGTGTTCTCGGACAGACTTAGATTGAAGAGGGCCAACCAGCAGCTCAGAGCTTATATCGCACTAGGTTAGATTTCACAGGGGCTCCAGCACATGTCCCTTCAATTAACTCTTGCAGCACGCCTGGTACTATACCAGGTCTTTACTTGTTATCATTTCATTAAATCCTCAACGCCAGTCTATTAGATAAGATCTAGTCTCACTCCTCTTGTAGAGGGAAATACGCTGAGGCTTCTGGAGATTAGCGAGTCTTGGTTCTTTCTCTCATGCAGTAATCATGATATAGATGTCATTTCTCCTATTTAAGATGTTACTTCTGGAGAGCTGAGGTTGGAGCAACATGCTCCCTTATGTGGACTCACCCCACCTTCATTTCCAGAGAAGCCTTCAGAGAACCTGCAGTCCAGAAGGTGCTCAGTAAATATTAGTTCATGAATTAATAACCTGGCTCATTGGGGCCCCAAATTACCTTAACTGAAAGGGCTGACACATGGGTAGGCTTATGAATGCAGTGTGCAGACGGGAGTAAGAAAAGTGAGAAGCAGAGTATAATAAGATGTGGAGGAAGCAAAAGAAATCGAGTTACTGTATACTAGCAAACTTTAGGCTTAAAAGATATTATCTATTTCAACTACGCTGTCTCCTACCAGTTTCCGTAAGACATTAGGATACAAGGAACGGAAAAGACTTGCCTACATCGTTAATGCAAATACTAGCTCCCACGAATGAAGCCTCTGTTTTAGGCCAGCCACATCATGCAGTATTTCCAGTCTTCACAATGATCTTACAGTGAGGGAATACTTTTTCTGAGTTGACAGACGAGAAAATTGAAGGTCTGAGAGGTAAAGTTTCCAAAGCCACAATGCCATTAGTGAGGGACGTGGCTTGGATTTGAACCCAGATTTGTCTCAAGCAAAAGTTGATGATTTTCCTTCTCCTTTACCATACTGTGCTGTTGGCTGTGCAACTGGAACTAAAAGGAATGCTTCTTAACTCAGAGTCCAGCGTGTATAATAGCACCTGACTCTAAAGCCCCCTGGGTGAAGACCCCTATCTGTCAATTCCCTTTCTATAGCATCTCTACTAAACACCACGGGCCATTTGGGGCTTAATAAATTTCTTTTATTGGTGAAGGTTATCTTTTGCATAATAATAAGAAAAAAATCTTTATTATAGAGAAATAAATGGCAATTTTAAGACAATTTGAATGTAGAATAGGAAAAAAAAAAGGGAACACAGTCAATTCAAATGCGTTCATGGTGAAAAGAAAGGCAACATGGAGCCTCCCACCACGGATAGCTCATCATTCCCTTCCTCTTGGGCCAGCCTGCTTGCCCCAGCTTTCTCATTCATCTTCAAAAAAAGCTGATATAAAAATATTTTAGCTGTTCCTCAGCACAAAGCAATGGGGTCTCATGGCAGAAAGGGCAAAAGGAGGATGTAGACAAACATGGAATTATCCAGGTCAGCAGAATTTCTACTCTCCTATGACCCAGGCTAAAATATTGCCATATCCTTCTTGGCTCATAATGCTATTTCCTTCTTCTTCATTTTTCTTTGAGACTATCACAGAACAGCAGCTATCTTATTATTTTTTACTGCACTTATCACCATTTGAAATATCGTCATCCTTTATTTGCTTACTTCTCTGCTGTCTCCCCCTCTAAAATGTATGTAAACTTGTACTTCTTAACTGCCTTGTTCACAGGTATATCCCCAACTGCAAGAACATTGCTTATCATATAGTAGGTATTGGAGGAAAAAAAATGGACCACTGTTGAAAGAATAAATGGAATTAAAACCACTCAATGGGATTCCATGGTCTAGTATGCTTAGACAACACCCTGGTCTCTTCTGGCTCCTATTTTCAAATGGATATGACTCTCCTATGCCTACCAGGACCTGAGCCCTGAAGGGGGAATTAAGAGTTCTCCAGGGGACAAAGTAGGGGAACATCCCAGGACAAGGGTCCATGAAAGAAGGAGGTCCCAACCTTGCATCTCATTGCTGTTATGTCTTCAAAGGACTCCTTGGAAAATTTGAAACTTGGTGCCAAATTGATTAGATGGAGCTTTTCAGTGTGTGATGGCTGCAAGTTGATTTGTGGATGATTGAAAGTGGATAGCTGCTCATCTGCTGGGATTCCAATCAGAGCTGAACACCTCTTTAAGTCAATAGGAATTGCCATTACAATCAATGCTTTGCCCTGAGTGTAAATCTCCCAGTCAAATCACTAGGAAGTGATCAATGAAACTGCTTTTTTGATGTCAATAGGAAATTTATATATAAGGTAAGTCAATGGGGAAAGTCTCCAACTTTCCTCAGTAAACTTTTGATTCTTTGGCAATTTACAAATCAAAATGATATGCACAGATCTCCTCCCCACCCCAACATTAACAACTTGCTCTTCAGGAATCCTCACCCAGTCTCTCACCAATCTGTGAGGCTTCTTGGTTTCAAATGTCAGCCTCTTAGTCTTTGGCAGACAGTATGGAAGTAATGTTACGGTGTGTTTGACATACAGTGGGTAATTTTTCTTTCATTTACTTGCAATCACCGAGGGAGAGACAGGGAAACAGGAGAGAGAAGAAAAGAAACACCCTAAACAACTTCCCATCCGTTATTATTTCGTCAGTTACTGCATATAATCAATGGAGTTCCCTGACAGACATCAAGCTGTTATGGCCGCTCGTAGCACCTATAATCAGTACAAGAGTTTCTTGATGAGTTTGATATTCAACTTATCCGGATGACTCTCCTTGGGCTAATTAGGGTTGGGTGAGCTTGGGGACGTGAAGAGGTTGGTTGGATATAGTGAAAGCCACACTTGTAAGCTGTCTAAGAATGGTGAGCCTTGATGGTGATGCCTTGACATAGAAAGAGGTCAGCAACCCGTGGTTCCACATGGTGGCCAGGAGGCCAGACAATGTAGGTTTTATTCTGCCTGTGCCTGTCCTCAATTGCTATAAACATGGTCACAACCTGCTTCTCTCACCCTGGTTCTTCAGAATCCACCAGAACGCAATGTAGTCAGAGTCCACGCTCTTCCACTTATCACCTGAATGACCTTAAGAATTAATGATTTAATAATGGCAATAAGCATAATGACAGCAACTACAATACTAGCAGCTCATACCTTTTGAGCATTTAACCATGTGCCTAATACTGTCTAAGTGTCTTCCATGCATGAACATATTATGTCCTCATAGCATCTCTCTTAGTTACCATTAGTATCACCGTTTTACATATAAAGAAACAGAGGCACTTAAAGGTCAAGTCACTAGCCAAGTGTCAAACAGTCAGTAGGAGACAAGGCCAATGGTTGAATCCAGAAATTCTGGCTCTAGAACCCAAGATTTTTACCAGCAAGTCAATCTCTTCCCCTGGACTCCAATTCACTATTTCTTCAGGGCTGTGTGTGAGGCTTGGGTGAGTGTAAATGTGGATGCCTTTTCTGTAAGTGATACAATTAGAATTAGTATGGTCATGCCTTTGGTAGCAAGAGTGTCAGTCTGAGAGCAAGATCCCTAACTTAACTTCTTTCCTAATACTGGAAACATAATTTAAAAAGCACACATTTCTGATGGACGGGCCAGTGGTGTCATTCAGACACATTAAGGATAATATTGTCATTACAACCTTTCAGCGAATTGCTCTTTGGCTGGGATGATTATCTACCTGCTCAGAGCATTCGCATATGGTAGTGACAGCCAGTCCGGCGTGAACAGATTCCATACTGCATTGATATGACTTTTGTCTTCTTAACCCCTGGGTGTATTTCCCTCCATTGCTTTACATGTTCCTGGTGATTATTCTGCCATTCTGACTTTTCTTAAAATTTGATTTTCCTTACTAAAGGATGGTGTCTTTTTCCTCAGTGTGTCCCCAGCACTCAGCACAGCATCTGGAACATGGTAGAATCATCATTTATCTGGTTTAAATTTTCTTTAACATTGATACTTTGGCATCTGGAAGTGTATTAAATCCATAATTAAACCTCTAAATTCTGAGGTTTTAATTATGTACCTTCCTGCTTGCTCCTCAGCCAGTTAGGTCCCCTTTACTGCAACTCTGTACATGGCCTGAGCTGGACTCCATGGCATGATTAATATGCTGCTCTCTCTACTAGTTAGGATGAGGTAGGTTATATTGTTATAACAAACACCCCCTGAATCTCAGTAACTTATAAAGCCAAAGGCTGATTTTATGTTGTTATTAGATGGCTTGGCTCCATATCTTCTCACTGTGGGATCTGGGTTGAGGAAGTAACCACTGTTATCTCAAATTTCTGGTTTCCACAGGGAAGAATTCTAGGGGATCTGGTCCTAGCAATTGAAAGAAACATTCATGACTTCTACTCATCTTAAAAGCTAGAACTGATCACTCAGCCTCACTCTAAGCCGAGGAGGTGAGTAAGTGCAATCCTGCAATATGCTGTGGAAGTGGAGAGCTGGCAATCTGTGGTAAGCAGCACTAATGACTACCACATGGGCCTGCAAAAGTCCTAGTCAAATCTAAATGACAAGAAAGGAATTCATTGATTAAACAGGAATACAAGAGAAAAAGTGATGAGTAGTTTAAAGGTCAAAACTGATGCAAGGTGAGCGGGAAAACGAGAGATAATTTTTTGCACATCTGTTAAGTTCAAATACCTTTACATATGGGTTCTGATTGACCTCTCAGCAGTCTTATAAGACAGATGCTATTGGCTCCACTTTTCATATAGTAGAACTGTAGCAAGCCAAGGATTTGTTGAAGGTCAATGGGGGCACAGCCACTCTTTCCCCTGTTTCTCAAGTAAGTAACTTGATGTCTTCTTCTTCATTGTGTCTTATCCTGACTTGTGTGTATCGCGTCTCAGACAGCCCAAACACAGTATGTGACATCAAACAGGCTCAGTAGATGATGACTGAAGGAAGGAGCCTATGAAGGATTGCTTCCGGATTAAAGAAACAGGTTGGATCACCACGTGTATTCAATACGGTCAGTAAATGGTAGCTGGTGAACAGGGTCTTCATCACCAACTATGACCAGAAGCTCTCCAGAATGTTGTTTGTTATCTCCTTCTTTCTCTCCTCCTTAGGGACCAGTTTTCATGTTGGCTTGGATAAGGATGTACTGTTTTGTGTGTATCTGAGACAAACACAGCCCAAAGCCCTGTTTTTTGTTTGTTTGTTTGTTTTTGTTTTTTTTTGTTTTTTAAAGAAGTTCTTTTCCTTCTCTCCCTATTTCTTCTTTAATTTTTATTTCTATCTTTTTGTCATTGCCTGGAGTTTTAGAAATTGGGCCATGAATATATGGTCTAATTTGTATGTGCTTCTGCTTGCAAAATCAAGAAAAGCACCAGAAAATATTTTTTTGTTGTAAATATGAGATGTTGAGTTGTTTTCATTTGTTGAAAAGAAGAAGCACTTTTGTATGTTACTGAGTAGCACAATACTATGAATCACACGATAATTATTTAAGATAAATACTGTGGATATAATTAAAGTAGGCATAAATTGCTTTTCATTTAGTAGCAGGACAACTCCTTTATTGAGGAAGATATAAAAACTTAATTATTTAAGCAGGGAATAAATTGGAGACTCTACCTGCATTCAATGATTATTTCAGAAATATTTTTGAGCACCCAGCCCTAATAACTATTTTAATTATAATAGCATCTCTTCATTGAGGACTTATTGCACTCAGAGTTGTCACAAAGCATTAAGTGTTATCACATTTGCTCTTCACCCCAACTGTATGAAACAGGTAATCAGGGCATCATATTGTCCCTGTTACCTTGAAAAGGTGACTAGGTTTAAAGATGAGAAATGACTTGTCTAAGGTCAATGGATAAAACTCAGTACTGTCTGACTTTCAAGGTCAACCTGAACCATTTATTTCTCTTCAGTATACACATTCATAGCGTGTGCCAGTTACATGGGTGCACAGGCAGACTAAGCAACATCGTGATCAACTCCCTAACTATATAGTGGATGTACTGGGGTCGAGAGAAGAGGCAGCTCACCCTGATCATCCTGTCACTTGGCCACAGTACAGGAACTCATGTCTGAAAGCCCTGAATCTTAAAGTGAACTTCTTTGGGCTCAGGCTCTGGATTTCAGACACGGAATTAAAACCCACCTTTAGTATGGCAGAACTGAGTAACCTCAGACACATGTGAAGCTTTTCCTCATGTATGAATTCGGTGATCATGTTACATGTGTGTGCACATGCATGCTTCATGCCTATCTGAGGGTTAAATGAGTTGCTGTATGCAAAGGCTGCCTCGTCGGAGATGTTTAATCATTTATTTTATAATAATAATATTATGAATTCACTTCACTCTCTACTGCAATAATTGTTTAATACTGCAGTGAGTTGCTTTGGAAAACTTTTTGTTTTAAGCTAATCAGAGTTAAGAAGCAGGAGGCTAGCCTGGCCATGGCCAGCATGGGAAGAAATGGCCACAGTCAATGCAATTTGCATCCTGTGTTGTGTATGTCTAGGTCAAGAGGGCTCAAGATGCAAGAAGGACATTGACCTCTGCCATGCCTGTAGTGAAAGTGAGTCTTTTGTTAGCACAGAAGACCATAAGCTGGAAGCCCTGTCCCCTTGTCAACGTGATTAAAATTTATGCTGTCTTAATTATATTGGGAAGGCAGTGGAGGCCCCCAAATTCTATTTAGGAAAAAAAATCTATCACTGATTGTCTCTTTTCCTGGTTCCCAAGGATGCCCATAATGAGCCTCAAGCTACAAGACTCAAAGAAGAGAACACAGTGCACCAGCAAGCATGTGGGGCAGGGGCAGCCCTGGCACCAGCTCTGTCAGGGCTGGCAGGGACCTTGGGCATGTTATGCCCCCTCTCCTAGTTTCTGAGATCTAATGAGACACAGAAGGGAAGAAAAACCTAGGTTCTTGGTTGTGCTGTTTGTTGCAACTTTAGTTACTTGACTTCTGTGAGGCTGAATTGCCTTGTCCACAAAGGGAAATCATAATTTCTAACTCAAAGGAGGATTGGCAAGGGCAAGTGCCAAAGCATATATAGAGCTCTGGCACAATGTCTGGTACTCAATGCTCAATTAATAGTAATAATGATGATCCCACCAAAGTGTGTTTTATTTTCGTTTACATGACCATGGACTTCTCGAGGACAGAGGCTTTATTTTCCTTATCTACTTCAGTGCCCGAAACGGTCTCTAATAATAGCAGGATCAACAATAACACCAATATTTATTGAGCTTTTACCATAAACTAGATATTGTTCAATGGGCCTTATATATTCGAGCTCATCGAATCCTTGTGTTACTCTTACGATGTGGTTGCTGTCACTCTTCCCATGCTCAAATGCGAAAACTGGGGGAGAGAGATGTTAAGTAACTCGTCCAGGGTCACACAGCTATTTGAGATGATAGCAGGTGCTCAGTAAATGTGGAATGAATGACTGAATGAATGAATGAATGAATTGCTATGACGCCTATCTGTTGATCCTGACTATAGCTCCTTGTGTGTTCCTGCTGCCATTTTTGGGTGCTGGGCAGTTTGGCTGGAGGGATTTGGTAGTGGCAATGGGTACAGTCATGAAGGAGGAAACTGGTGCTTCAGTAAGTCCTGTCTGTCACCCATGCACAGGCATAGTGAAAATAATGGGAAATTAATAGGAAATAATGGGATCGTGAGTACAGCACTTAGGCTGCTTTCCACGAGCAAAAACCTCACATCCAACAAGGTGCAATTAGCTCTCCAAGACAAGATGCATAGGCAGGAAATGAAATAGGCTTGCGGTGACTTTATTTTTATACCTGGGTCCTCCGTTGGTCCCTCAGCCTAGTTAGCACTTCCGAACCTCCAGCTGACTCTGCACTGCCTGCTAGCTTTAATACACTTCTACTCTGGCTTGCTACACAGCCCTAATGTCGAACACACGAGGCAGACAGCTGCCCGGAGGCATTCTCCATAGAAATTCTCATATCACAACAGAGCTCAGCTTTCCACTACCACGCCAGGCCTCTTCTTTCCATCAGTGAGCAACGTAGCAGGCTGCAGATGGCAGGCAGTGTCACAGAAATGTCCTAATAGACACATCGGGGGAAAGCGGGGTGGCTCCCGTCGCATGCCGGAAGCCTTTCCACCATGCCTTCTCCTCCACATAAGCAGATTAAGCCTCATTAACTATTCTTAAAAGTTCGACATGCATCCATATCATAGGAATCTGAAATGATCACCTTAAAAGCAATTACAATTGTTTCCTTAACAGCCACCATGAACTCCAAGGTATTTGCACCAAGACCTGTTTTAATTTTTCCCTTTCCAGAAGATGGACTGTATCTGTTTCCCTAAATGCAATAATCATTTTATTGCCCAAGCTTCTATCTGGGCACACATTCCATTTTCAAATGTAAATAATCATTTCCACCTTTAATAAATTAGATGGAACCTGTCTTGCTGGGAGAATGAACATTTCAATATCTTCAGACACACAATGACATCGTATCAATATTTAAAATCATTTTATGCATGTATTCCAACTTGTCCAACTTCATTAAGGCCATTCATCAAGCCCTAGCTAGAATGTATTCCCATTGGACTTGTAGGCCTGGGGGCGTACCAAACAGAAATTTAAACTAACTTGCCTTTTTAATTCACATTATTCTCAAATATTCTCTTTTTTAACCCCCTGCCATGACTAAGGCATTTAGACTGGGCCATGATTCGGTACATGTCAACATTTAACTGACACGATCCCCATTAGTATGTCAGAATGTGTGTGCCCCAGTAAAATACAGTATCCATCCCTCCCTATTCGTTGATAAATTACCCGCTCGTTCTTTTCAGCACTAGGCAATAATTTGAGTTTATTGCTTGGTGTTTCCGTTAAATATTTACAAACATTTTAAACTATGTATCAAGGAAATTTTCAATGTTTTGCCAGTCTCATCCTTTCCCCTGACTCCAAAATAAAAAATCTCTTGATCTATTTTTCATATTCCTGAAGATGCCCCACGTGAGCATTGGGTGCTGGGAATACAAATATTCTGGCAACTAAGATCAGCCCCTCGCCCAGCCATCTGTGTCGACCAGGGTGGGTTTGTTTCCCAAGTTAAGCATTTTGTAGCTGACGCTGAAGTCCCTCACTGCAATGCCAGTAAGCAATTAAGTCCATGCTGAGGAACTTGCAATAAAACCTTCTCAAACAGGACACTGACCCAGGAAAGGTTGGAGAAGCCCACCTCCACGGTGCCACCTTGCCAGGCAAAGGCCAAGGCATGCAAGCCAAGGCATGCAAGTTCATGAAATCCACCGTGGCTCTGACACTTGTTTGCTGTCAGTGTCTTCTTCCTTTAATGCTTGTCATTGTATTTAAAATCATATCTCAACTCCCAAATTCCCTGCACAATTGGTTTTTTGCCATGTCCTCCCCAGGAGCTCCCCTCCTCTCTCTGGAAGCATGTGGCCCTCTTTCCTTTCCCCAACTGGCCAAGCTCTTTCCCACCCCACAGCTTCAGCACACACTGTTCCGGCTGCTCAGTGGTTCCTCTTCAGCTGGTTAATTTCTCCTTATCTTGCAGATCTCAATTTAAACCCCTTCAAGTTCAAGAGGTCCTTTCTCTTTACTCTTATCTGAGAACGAAGCCCTATTTTTTCTTTTCTTTGAAGCACTACGTTCGTTACTACCATTTGCAATTATTTTATTTGTTGGCTTGTTTAGCATGAGTGGAGGGAAGAATGTAGCTCCCTCTAAGAAATGTTGAATTTGAAATTCCTGTATCATAACCTTGTAAAGACGCCCAGCAGTTCTTGGGACACAAAAGCATGAAGATCTGAACTAAAGAAATGAGTTCAGAAGCTTCCAGTCTGTGGTCTGTAGTTGAAGCCGTGAACATGGCTGGGATCATCCTGGAAGAGGTCCTGAGTTGGAGAGCAAGAGGAAACAGGACAGAATGCTGGTGGAATGTCCTTATTTATAGCTCCTATAAAGGCCTTTATTTACTAATGAGAAGATGCCCTGGAAATTTAGAAATAGTAGTTGTACAATATCAGTGTTTCTTATACCCCAAGGGGAGGCCAGTTATGGGGTCCAGGTCTAGAAGTCAGGAGACATAGATCCTGGTGTGAGTGTATCTGAACCATCAGCTTTTTCCTGATCTGGGCCTCAGAGCTCCTGTCTGTCCAGAGGGCAGGCCATGCCACGTAGTATCAAGAGTCTCCTAGAGGTCTGCTGTGCCTTTGGTCTGCTGGTGACTGCCCAGCACAGAGGAGAGATCATAACCGTCTCAATCCCCTGGAGTATTTCTCTGAGACATATCCTTGTGAGCAATGGGCCTGCTCGCAGCACAAACAAGAAACTCCTGGGTGTCTTTGTCCTTGCTTCTTTAGGTGTTTATTTCCTGTCTCCTCTATCCAGTGAGAAGCCATCTCCTGGGGCTGGTGGTGGGGATCCAGTGGAATGCCCAGAGCCTGGCAGGGCAGACGGCATCCACGGCTACAGGGCTTCACAGCAATTCAAAGTCCAGGTAGAGATCCATTGCAGTGATGCCTAAGAGTCAATGCCAAATACCTGGGCCAAGCATTTCCCATCTGCTGTCTTATCTCCTCTTCCATTCACTCATTAGATCTCCGTGTGTTATAGATGAGAAAAATGACCTGTTTCTGGTGGTTGGAGCTCATGTTTTCTGAATTCAAATCTCAGTGCTTTTCTATGCCATCTCAAGGTACTGAGGCCAAAGACTTCTTAATTTGTTAAGTCTTCCTCGTTGGGCAAAGTGTATTCTTTGTTTCATCAAGTGTAGACCCATTCTCCCTCTCCTGAATGAGGAATTAAAGCATCTCACAGGTTCTCTGAAATTCTTGGAAATTCTGAGGTCAGGTTCATGCCTCTGTGATCCTGTTTCCTCAGGGGTCAAATAGGGATAAGGGCCACTTACATTACAGAGTTGCCATGAGGACTAAAGGACTCCACAAGTGAGAAATTGGGTCGATGATAGTAGGCGTTCAATGCACATCAGCAAATCTGAATTAAAAGGCATCAAAGAGGCAGCATTTAAGCTTGGGGTTAAAAGCACAGGGTTTGGAGAGGCGGAGTGGGACAGTGAAGCTATTCCAGGTGTACAGAAGAATTGAGTACTGCCTTCCCTCCATATTTCTTCCCAGCTTGGGAACTTTGGGGATTTATTTCTTAGTATGGGGTGATTGCATTTTCAAGTCAGTCATGTGCTCAATGTAGTAATAGAGCATGATTCGAGTCACTTCCAAAATGAAATGCTTATCTAAAAAAAAAATAAAGAAAAAGTTGAAAAGCTTCAATAACATTAAATTGTTCTGCACTGTTCATGCCCAAATCCTCGATCCTTTCCAAATTCAGTTCTTCACATTTTTTAAGAGCTCTTCATTTTAGAAGTGAACGGGGTGTTCTGGGCTCGTTCATTGTGGGCCAATTTAGACTCCCTTGATTGTGCTGATAATGTGAAGGGCGCTTCAGCTGTGTGGAGTGCAGCTCCGGCACGCATCCGCTGCTCTTGCAAGCCTCTTCCGAGCTGGAGGCAGACTGGCCTCTGGAAGGTCCATACCCATAGGGGCAACTCTGAGCTGGACCCACTTCACACCTCTAGTGCAATGTATTGCTCTGGGCTCTGAACAGAAGCCCAGGTCCCAAAAAGAATGAAACAATTAGGCAACAGAGTATGGGGTTTGTTTCCACCAGACCACCAGAATGGAATCCCTGTAGAGCTGGTTTATTGTCGGAAGGACAGAGACGAGTTGTCATGAAAGTGCTGCCCTGTGCTGGTTGCCAGTGTGCAGACTTGAGTGGTCTGTTTCATTAGGCACAATAACAGAATGAGTTACATGTACACTGTGGAGACAGAAGCTCAGAGAGATGAACAAGTGTTTCTACAGATAAGAAGCAGCATCGGCCGGGCGCGGTGGCTCAAGCCTGTAATCCCAGCACTTTGGGAGGCAGAGACGGGTGGATCACGAGGTCAAGAGATCGAGACCATCCTGGTCAACATGGTGAAACCCCATCTCTACTAAAAATACAAAAAATCAGCTGGGCATGGTGGCGCATACCTGTAATCCCAGTTACTCAGGAGGCTGAGGCAGGAGAATTGCCTGAACCCAGGATGCGGAGGTTGCGGTGAGCCGAGATCGTGCCATTGCACTCCAACCTGGGTAACAAGAGTGAAACTCCGTCAAAAAAAAAAAAGAAAAAAAAAAAAGAAGCAGCATCCCTGGGTCTGGACTGGGTTCTACCTATTCCAGCATCGGTGCTCCCCTCCCGGCTCGGCAGTGTGGAGAAAATGTGGATGTGGACTTAGAAATGGAGCCAGCCATTAAACATGTCTTCTGACTCCGTGTCCAGAGTTTCTTCTCCTTGTCTTACGTTGGTGCCACTCTCTGAACAAACAATATTCTTTGGTTGGATGGTCCAATGTCAGAGTTTCAATGTCAGTTTCATTCATAAAGAACAAGCAGATTATAAATATAGACTACTAATCACGGAAGTAAGTCACTGACAGCCACAGATGAGGATGGGGGGACTGAGGAGTAGGGACGGCACATGGCTCTCTGAGGTGATGTGGTAAGACAGCAGCAAGGCTCATGTAGATTCTTGTGGTCTCAGCTTCCCTGACTGACATGGTTTGCCTCGGTGTCTCCTCCCAAATCTCACCTCCAATGGTAATCCTTATTATCCCCACATGTCAAGGGCAGGATCAGATGGAGGTAATTGGATTATGGAGGCAATTTCCCCCATGCTGCTCTCATAACAGTGAATGAATTCTCATGATATCTAATGGCTTTATAAGTGTCTGGCATTTCCCCTGCTTGCACTCACTCTGTCCTGCTACCCTTTCAAGAAGGTGCCTGCTTCTCCTCTGCCTTCTACCATGACTGTAGGTTTCCTGAGGCCTCCCCAGCAATGTGGTGCTGTGAGTCCATTAAACCATTTTCTTTTATAAAATACCTCATCTCAGTTATTGCTTCCTAGCAGTGCGAGAACAGACTAATACACTGACCCTATATGCAATGTGAGACTCCTGACCTTCTCTCTTAAAATATCTTATTTTTCTTTTCTTTTTTCTTCTTCTTTTTTGAATTCCAAATCTCATGCCGTGTAAAGTGTCAATGTCGTATCGGGGACATTGTTTCATGTCTGTGTCACCACCTCCTTTTCCTTGGAGGGTAGGGCATGTGTGGTCTTTTTGGTTTGAGAGTAAACAGTGCCTAGTACAGAACCCGGAACATAGTAGAAACTCAGCAGGTGTAATTTGAAGATGTAAATGGGAATCAATCTCTTTCTTCCACTTCCCAGGTGTGATGTGGGGGACCTGGGTTTTGAACCTATAGCCCTAAGGCTCGCTCTTCTTTTCTGCCTAAACTTGGGCCAGTCTCTTGATTTCTTTTGGTCTTAATTGATTTTTCTCTTGTATAGAATGTGGATAATCACACTCTTTTCCCAGAGTTCAGTGAAGGTCGATGGAGAGAGTATTTGTGAAACGTCCTGCCCAGCTACAGAGCTGTGAGTTGGCACATTTGCTTGTTCTGTCTCCTGGGTCTCACCATTTCCTGGAGTCTCAGCCGTTGGGAGGAAAGGGACGCAACCAAAGAAAAGGCTTTTTTGGGTGGTTAGTGATGCACTGGCTACACCACAGTCTCTGGCAAGGTGGATACATGACCAGGTTACTCTGGCAATGTTCCATCACAATCCCTTGTCAAATGTACCCTGCTTCCCTCTGGAAGCCAGTCTTAGACCAGCCATCTGAGGACACAGATAAAGACCTCAGCCTGGTGATAAGAGATTCAAAATAAACACTAAATAAAAGTGAGCTGAAAGTGACCAACATAAGTATTGATTTCGGCTCTAAGAGAGCTGGTTATGGCCGTTCCAACTTTCTAGTGTTACAATCAAAAGGTGAAATTATGTGGAAGTATTTATCATGTGACATTAACCTGAGGTATTTCTTATTAAAAACTGCCCCCACTTAAAAAAATAAAACCGCTACTGCTTGTTCACCTCATCCTTAGCTCAAGGACTCATAGTCTTCCATACTCCCTCTTTTTCCAACTCCTCAATTTGCCAGTGGGTTCGACTGCTTTCCAGAGGAATTAAAACAAACAAACACACAATAAAAACAAGAAGCTTCCTCTGCTGTCATCCGCTCCTTCGTAGTTTCTGTTCTGTGGCTTTGTTCGTGTGCTTCTCTTTGCCCAGCTTACTTTCTTCAGAGAATCCTACTTCTGTCTTGTATCTGCTGGTCTGGTCATATGGTTAGCATTAAATACTGGCCCCCTCCAATGAACCCAACACCAAAGAGGTCAGGAAATTAAGGAATAGATGAATAGATCTGAACAGTGATGTAGACATTCTGAGAAACTCTGGGAAGACTGTGGGCACTTATGACTTAGCATGGCCCAAAGGATGCTTGCATACGACACTTAGTAGGGTGGATATCAGAAGGGAGCTTGTGTATTTTATCTGTTATTATTTCCTTATTATACTTGGAATATCTCTGCCAACCCTTTGACTTTTTTGAGACAGAAAAATAGCAAAGTCAACTCAGCCATGTTGGGGGTCAGTGAGGAAGTATCACCCTGGGGCAAGATAGAGATGCCTGAACCAGCAGTGCAGGCAGAGAGCTTGGCTGCTGGGGACTTCCTGCTTCATTTCCTTCCTTATCCACAAAGGATGGAGGAAGGGAGACAACCTCTTGGGGAAGACCCAGGCCTGGCTGTGTAGACAGAAAGCTGCTGTGAGGTGAGGCTTTGGGATTACAAAGCAAATGGGCTGGCCAAGGCCAGACTTTGGTGTAGGAGGTCTCTATTCTGGGCCACGTGACTAACTCCTTCAACTCTTCAGGAGGCTGGAAGCAAGGGCCTGAGGAGCACATTCGCAGTGAAAGAAACACTGCTTGTAACATGCAAGGATATTGGGTGATGAAGCAGAAATAAGCAGTTACAAAGCAGAATCACGTGAAAAAACTAGGTAAAAAATATGTAATACTGGATACAAAGAGTTTAAGGAGTGGAAAGGAAAGCACAACGGATACAACAAGAAAAAATTGGTGAGCTAGAAGGTCAGGTTGAAGAACTCTGAGAAGGCAGGAAGCAGGTAGGAAGAGTTATAAAAAGCATGAAAGTTAAAATAAGAAGAAGCTAGAAGCACACCTGTTGATGTGAATAAAATAGGCAGTCATGAAAGGAGAGAAAAAAAGAAGGCAAAGAAATATTTAAAAAGCAAATAATAATAGAATAAAAAATAAAAAGAGATTCATATCCACAGTTCTTACGGAATGCTTAATAGAATCTATAAGGGAAAAATCACTTAGCATAATTACATTTAACAACATCAAAGGAGAAGAAGAAAAAGCAACAAGCTCTCCAAGAGAACGTACAGATCACCCATACAGAAATAATATTTAGATTAAAATCTTATTTCTTAATAGCAACATTGAATCAATAATTGTTTTCAAAGTGTTAAACTCGGTTTTAAGCTGTAATCTTATATCCAGCTAAACTGTCTTTTAAAACACAGGCAATATAATGATATTTTTAAGTAAGTAAAGACTCAGAAGGTTTACTACTCCATCATGCCCTTTCTGAAAATGTCCTTGAGAGAATGATACCCGAAGGAGGATGTTTTGAAAAATAAGGATATTAAGGGTGAGCCCATCAATTAGTACACTTTATTGCACTAATTTTTACCCATGCACACAAGTGTCTGTGTGTGTTTAAAGTAACATCCAAAAAGAACGAAGTAAAAAGATAATCTACAACATAACAAACACAGTTAAAATTCTACACAGAGTAGTGTAATACCACCAAGTTTGCTGGGGTGAGAGGAGGGAAGGGGGTTAGGAATAATGTCTACGTAACAAGCAAAAGGTGAAGACAGCCCAAACCTTTTTGTTCTGGAGAAAGATCTTGATTTAGGTTCTCTCTGGTTTGCCCACCATCATGAGGCCTGGTTTTACATCCTGGCTTCTCGACTGTATATCTGTGTCACTTTCCAGACATTTCTCAGACTCTCCAGTCCTTGGTTTCTCAGCTCCCAATTCTGGATAATGAGGCCTGCCATGTGGAGCTTTGATGTAGAGCCTGGCTCCTGCTGGATGGCAGCCCGAGGTACTATACAGATGTTAGCTCTCTGTGCCAGAATCCAGAAAACTATCCTTTTTGCCAGTGAAAATGTAGCTTATGGGTTACCCTCTCTCCCAGGCCTTGGCACAAGGAAGGCAACACTAGGACATGCCTCTCATTTTTGAAGGCTAAAGTAACTTAGAGATATAAAGAGTTAGGACTGATCTGAAAATCCATTTTCTTTCATTTAATTTTGCAAATATAATTTTTGAGACTTTACAAACTTGCTTTTTCAATCCAATATGTGTATATGGCTCAAGAGATTGGGGCTCCTACCACATAGCAAAGACAATCCTAAGCAAAAAGAACAAAGCTGGAGGCATTACACTACCTGACTTCAAACTACACTACAAGGCTATAGTAGTCAAAACAGCATGGTACTGGTACCAAAACAGATATATAGAACAATGGAACAGAACAGAGGCCTCAGAAGTAACGCCACACATCTACAATCACCTGATCTTTGACAAACCTGACAAAAACAAGCAATGGGAAAAGGACTCCCTGTTTAATAAGCAATGGGGAAAGGACTCCCTGTTTAATAAATGGTATTGGGAAAACTGGCTAGCCATGTGCAAAAGGCAGAAACTGGACCTCTTCCTTACATCTTATATAAAAATTAATTCCAGATGGATTAAAGATTTCAGCATAAGACCTAACACCATAAAAACCCAGAAGAAAACCTAGGCAATACCATTTGGGACAAAATGATGAGTTCATGTCTTTTGCAAGCACGTGGATGAATCTAGGAATCATCATTCTCAGCAAACTGATGCAAGAATGGAAAACCAAACATCGCATGTTCTCATTCATAGACGGGTGTTGAACAATGAGCACACATGGACACAGGGAGGGGAACATCACACAGTGGGGTCTGTTGGGGGGTGCGGGGTAGGGGAGAGATAGCAGGGGGTGGGGAGATTGGTGAGGGATAGCATTGGGAGAAATACCTAATGTAGGGGACGGGGGAATGGAGGCAGCAAACCACCATGTCATGTGTGTACCTGTGCGACAATCCTGCAAGATCTGGACGTGTCCCCCAGAAATCAAAATATAATTTAAAAAAAGAGGGACTGGGGCTCCTGCAGTGCCATTAATTGCCCAGTTTGCTTCCTGGGAGTGGAGCATGGGCACTAACACATGTTCATTAGGACGTCTTAATTGGAAACAAAAATCACCATGGACACCACGGACATGATTTCAAAAGAGTAAAGCATGCTGGTCAGTTTTCATTTGGATGTTGTTTTATTTCATTTTATTCCCAAAGCTCCCAAAGCCCAGGAACAGCAGTTCACAATAAAAAATAACAGCCTGAGAAATGTCCTTCTGGAACGTCCCCACAGCTGTGTGAGTTTGCATAACTCGCATGTGTCTAGAGGGACCCATTTTGTTCTCTGGCCCTGCTGAGAGTGAGTTGGGGTGCCTACATGTGAGTGCCTTGGATCCCCAAAACTGCTACCCTGGGACGGCTCAGAAGACGGTCTTAAGAGAACAATATCTTCCCTTTTCCTTCTCTCCTTTATTGCAGTTGTTCAAGTGACAGCATTCCAGAGTTCCCATCCTCTCATCTGGATGTCCTGCCAGGGGGCCCTAGGAAAAAAAAGTCTTTATATCTCCAAAGAGAATAGAGCAACCACTTGTCTTTCTACCCTGCCATGTAGACTTCCCCTCGATCTCAGAATGACAAAAGGTCCCTAACGCGATAAAGGACTTCAATGGCATTGGACAGGAAGAGGTGTGCGGCAGGCCCTCCTATCTCTTGACACTTTTCTCTTTATTCTTTGATTAAAGTCTTTTCCCTTACTTACATCCCCCATTAAGATGTCTCAGTGTCATTTAGGGTGTTAATTGAGAGGAGGTTTAAGCTCATCAAAGCGATTATAAGTGATAGTTAAAAATTTCTATATATGGCCTGTGCTGGAATCGGCACGGTGGGGTGCCATTTTTTCTTTTATCCAACTGACATTGGTAATAATAGATGAAATTATTACTAAATCGCAGCTGCAGAGATGATATCATGATTTTTTTGTGTGTAATCTTTGATGAAAAATTAATTTTTGAGAGGGATAATTTAAAATGATTTAAATAGTATTATACTGAAGTCCTTGCTGGTAATTAACACCAATCTTGTCAGAAGTGAAACCACTTTTGCAGCTGTTTCTAAAGATACCTACAGTATTTGTAACTTTTCTGCGAGTAAAATTATAGTGTTTGGACTTTATTTTTACTACACAAGGACCATTAGAAGAAAAGGCGTCTGATAGAAACCTTTGTTCTCTGAGGCCTGAATCCTGTTTTTGTGTTTGAAGGCCGTGATCAATGCCTGTTTAATCATTTCTGGACTATGGACCAGGGTAAGGCTGGGTCTTTATTTTAATTTTTTTTTCAGTGTATAAAAGTATTCATAGTGGATACTGCATACATATCTCCCTTTAGTTCTTAATTATTAGTTACGTAAGAGCATACTACTTGATGTGCACAGGATTTAATTAACAGAACAGATGGCTGCTGGTCAGAATGTTCCTTCATCTTCATCAGCGCCTTGACTTTCTTCGAAATCCACTTCTTTCATCACGGTGGCAAAAGCGTTCTAACAAGGAACAGCTGAAAATAGATTTTTCTTCGCTAGTTTCTTCGTACTTTAAATGACAGAAGTGAGGGAGTGAGGTGTGTGTGTGTGTGTCTGTGTGTGTATTGTGTCCTATATATAAAGACCTGCAGGAAAGGTTAAAAAAAGAAATATAGTGAAATTTAAATAGCAGAAAAAAAAAAAAAAGAAAAGAAAAAGAAAAAATTGAATGAGAATGTGGGATAACCACACATTCTTCTTGAGTTTTGCTTTCTTCTTTTTTAATGGGCGTGCTGATTTTTTTGACAAGATATATGGCACTAGATATCCATGGCAATTGTGGTACCTGCCATCTTATACTTTCTTTCCCCCCTCAACTTTTGTGCTGAGAATGGAGGAAAAGGAATGAGTAAGGGGAAAGAAGGGAGAAGGGAGGAAGGCAAAGAGGCAAGGGTGAGAGATGACAGGAGGGCTGGAAAATTGTCAGGCAGGGTGTCTGTTCATTAAAATAGGATCTTCGGACTCAGCTTCTGCCTCGGGTACAATTTTATTTCACCAGAATGTGATTGTAACTCTATATATTTCCATTAAGAAAAGAAAGACAGAAACATGTTTTTTTGGTGGTTGTTTTTTTAAGGTCCTTTCTGCAGGCAGAAAAGACAGTTTATTGGTGGAGGTGTGGCTGCTGCCGGTGAAGTTTGCAATATGGAGATGCCGGCAGATAAGACTGTGCTTCTCATGGCAACGCAAGAAGGTGGGAGACCCTCAGCAGGTCCACGGGAAAGTGCATCAGCCACAAGGCCTTGGGGGACCCCTGAGAGGAGGAGGCCTCTGGGAATGAAGAGCTTTGCCCATGCATAGTGAGAAGTGGGTCAGACAAATAAACCAGGCTGCCATTTTGCAGCTGTGAACCCTAAATCATGTATCCTATTTCAGGTTGGCTCTTTCTGAGTTCTTCCGTGTCCAAGTGCATTGTAGGTATTAGGAACTGAATCTTCCTATAAAACCCAGTAGGTAGGGGGGCACCATCATCCTGCTGCAAATGACAACAGAGGCCAGAGGCGTGGCGAGGTTAGTGGCCTGCCGAAGTCACACCGCGTGGCTCCTGGTCAAAGAGAAGAATGAGGGATGGGGGTGTCAGGGCTAGGACTTTAGGAGATACACAGGGAATGTTGGTGGAAAAAGTGGGTGAATTCACTTCCCTTCTCAGAGACCTATGAATACTCAGACTCCTCTCACCTTCAGTCACCTCTGATTGGAAAACCCATGGATTTTTGTATTAGAAACACAAGCTCTTAATATTCTTCAAGAACATGCTCTGATGTTATCAGCTTCCACTGTAGAATGAGGAGCCTTTTACTCTGAAAATATGTCTGTGCTTATGGTAAACATGACCAGGTTTTATTTTACTTATTT
The DNA here is from genome assembly GCF_001604975.1 of Cebus imitator. NCBI lineage: Eukaryota > Metazoa > Chordata > Mammalia > Primates > Cebidae > Cebus > Cebus imitator. The sequence goes on along the minus strand of NW_016107367.1, from coordinate 5,900,077 downwards.
GCTTTTAGGTTTGTTTTTCCCACTAGACTATTAAGTTCCCTGATGGCAGAGACCGAAAATTTATTTGCTTATGCATTTACTGCATTCATTTCTCATCCATTCAACAAACATTTCCTATAAACTTATTGTGCACTGGTCTTGGCACCAAGGATGATGCAAAGATGGACAAGGCAGCCTCTGCTTTCCAATTGCTTATAGCCTGGTGGGAAACAGACTAGTAGTATAACTGAATTAATGACTTCCTGAATGAATGAAAACAGTATAAAATCTGATATACTTTTGGGTAAAGATTGGCCAACTTTCTCTCTAAAGGACCATGTAGTAAATATTTTAGGCCTTGCAGGCCATAGAGTGCATGGCAACTGCTCAACTTTGCCATGGTAGCCCAGAAACAGCCTCAGAAGGCACATGATATGAATGGGAGTCACTATTCTGATACAGCTTTATTTACAAAAACAGGCAGTAGCCCAAGCCTGACAACCACAGCCCCCTAGGCTTGGCCTAGCCTTCATCCAATTGAAGATCAAGAATATTATTCCCCAGTCCATCTGCGGGAGCCGCCTGAATGGTCAGAGGGAGTTGGTTGGGGGTTGGGTGCCCTAAGATCTTTATACGACTAATGGGCACGTAGACCTATTTGTTCCTGAGTACTTGGAAGAGAAAAAATGGTGTGGATTGATGCAAAGGAATTTCACCTGTTCACAGGCTTCTGTTCTTCACTCTCGCTGCGCTCAGACAGTCCTGAGAAAACTTGCAGGAAGGCTCATTCATTTGGCAAGGCCAGAGGGCGAGGCAGGCGTGGGTAGGGAGTGCCAAGCCAGGCCAGCCAGCAAGTCCAGATCCTGCATGTCAGTCAGTGTCCCTGTGAGAGCATGCCATGAGGCTGCGGTAAAAACCTGGGAATGCATCATGCCCTTGTCTGCTCCCAACACACCCATCCTTTTGCTGGCACGTTTCCAGAGGAGGATCCTGCGTCTTAAAGCCTAGAGGAGTTCGGTGGGTCTTGGCTGGGTGGTCGGGGCTCTCACGGGAGGGGTTGTCGCCTGCTTCCCCATCACTCTTCTCTATCTACTTGGTCATTGTCCCCACATGCATGTTCACACTTAGGACCCCAGATGGGGCAAAGGGACATTTTGTGCTACAATGGGGGACCTCCATGGGCTTGGAAAAAGGCTGACAGGCTTGAATGAGAATACATGTTCCAGATGCAGAAGCAGGCGGCTTCACTTCCCTCACAGTCCTAGGTACTGTGTCTCCATGCCACAGGTGAGGCTAACCAGAGGTAAGACAGTGTGCCGATTGTTCAGCTAACCCACGTGCTGTGACTACAAAGTTGATACGTATCCACAGTCAGGGACCATTAATGTCCCTTCCAGCAGGTACAGCTTAACTACCTTTTTGTTTAAAGATCACCTCTTTCCTGAAGCCCTCACCGATTGTCTCCACATGCCCACGTCTCTTCTCATCTGAGTGCCCAAATGACTTTGTACCCCCTGTGTGTGAATGATCATCTGTCTTGTGTCCTAGGTACTTGTGTATGAGCCGCCTCTCAAACGGGCTGTGAGTGACCCAGGTGCAGGTTGACCTGCTGCAGTGAAGCTTTGGGCATGATGTAAACATCCAGTGTGTGCATGTAGAATTCAGTGATCAGAAGAAGAAATGAAATAGATAAATATAAAAACCAAGTAGATAATGGTCTCTAAGTCCCCAAGTGTTCCCTCTCCTGTGAAAAGAAACTGATTCCATCCAGAAGAAGGAAGAAGGCTCATAATAGGATGAATCAGAAGGGGACGTGGGGCTTGAAAGAAGCAATGACACACCCAGGTTCAAATCCCACCTGGCCCCTGACCAGTGGCATGTGCGTGAGCATGGGTGGTCTCCCAACCTCCCTAAATTCTCTTTCTTCTTGTCCTTGTCACGTGAGATATTTGGAGGGATGCTGTGCCAACAAAATCAAATGATGAACATCAGTGCAGGTCTGATCAATAATCAGTAATTCATGGGATTCTGAGCTTCTCTTGGTGGCTTGTAGATCTGACTGCAAGCTCCATGACAGTAGGGAACGTAAGTACTTCATTCATTTCTACATTCCGGAACCCAGCAGAGTTTCCAGCACTTATAAAGTAGGGCTAAGTAGATACTTATCTCGAATAAATGAATGAATAAGCTGCCTGTTTGTACTTTTCAGAGTTGCTGCCTGGCTCGGTGAGGACTCGGTTGGGTGTTCATCCCACCTGCATCCCAGGCAGACTCTGTGGTCTCTTGCTCACCACCTGGTCCTCCAAGGTGGCAAGATCACAGAGGCAATCCTAGGAGAGGGGTGGGCTGAGCCTGTTCGACTCCTGTCTTCCTGCAGGGCCCTACCCAGACTGTGGGAACGCTGCTGAAGACCTCAGGGAAGGCAGCCTGGAATGGTGGCTGTCTCAGGCTAACAGCCTGAGGGCCGTGGCTCTGCCAAGTCTCATGTTGGACTTGCCCACACAGGCTGGCACCTTCCAGAGCTAAAGCTTAGCCCATCTTCCCCAGGGCTTGCATAGGGCACCTTCTTCTCTGGTTTTGCTGGGTCTTGCACCTTCTAAGGGGACAGATTGTGAGCACGTTCTCCACCACACCCTTTTCCACCCGCTTCGTGCATGGGGAATGAGCTGATAGAGGCCTCCCTTTGATGGAACTTGGGTGGGACCCAGATGGGAACTGAGCCTAAGGAGATTAGGCCCCAAGAGGGTGGATTAATCATTCCAGCCATCACCCCAGCAAGGGCAGCATGACTCACACTGAGCAAACCATATTGCCGATGGCAAATGGGAGGACATTTGTCACTACAGGACCAAATCTCCCTACTCTTACACACAAGATATATGTGCTCTTTGGTTTGGGAATTTGTTTACCACCTTTCCAGCTACAGCGATACTGAGCAAGTAGCAGGAATCCTGTGAATTTGCTGAATGAATCTGCAACTACTATGTTTTGAGTTTGATTTTAAGATCATGCACGCATGCGGACCTATCGCAACGAGGCTAAGAACTGAGTGTAATGACATAAATTTCCCATCACTACTTGAAGTCATGAAGTACTGACCGACTGAGTAACATCCCTTGTGGGCTCACTAGCTGAGTTTCTTGACCTTGACACTATGGAAATTTGGGGTTTGTCTAAGTCTATTTGGGCTGCTGTAACAAATATACATCTTGTTTGGATGGCAAGCAAGAAGCATTTCTTGCTCACATCTCAACCTCTCTGGAGGTTGAGTAGTCCAAGATCAAGGTGCTGGCAAACCTGGTGTTTAGTAAGGGCTGGCTTCTTGGTTTGCAGATGCGGGACAAAGAGGCAGGGGGTGGGGAGAGAGAGAGATCTTATGCTTTTCTTATAAGGGCACGAACACCATTCATGAGGGCTCCACCCTCTGAACCTAATTACCTTCCAAAGGCCCCACCTTCTTTTACCATCACATTGAGGTGTTATGGTTTTAACGTATATAGATTTGGGGGCACATAAACATTCCATCTGTAAAGTTCATCAGCATCCCTAGTTTCTACCCACTAGATTCCAGTAGTACCATCTTGATCTTCCCAGTTGTGACAATCAAAAATGACTCCAGAAATATCTCATAAAATGTCCCTCGGATGGCGAAATATTGAGAAGCACTCCTCTGGGGAAGCTTTCTGGACTCCTCAGGAAAGAGGCGCTAATTTTGCACCCTATATCTTTTGGAATGTGTCATGGCCTACCAGCTCTTAAGCTTTCCTTAGGGCTAGGATGGTATACTCAATGGAATTAGTCCATTCTTTTCCTAAAGTGAGACACATAGATTTAAGACACAGAATACATCCCCCTCACCCCTGAACACGCACCCCTCCAGCCATTGTTTCTGCATGTGTTCCCCTCTGAATTTTCCTCTTTGCTGCCTCTCTGCATCCTTGTCTGTGGAAGTCCTGCTAATTCATTAAGGTCCAGCTCCAACCCCATCTCTTACATGAGACAGTTATCAATTTTGGTGAAACGTGCTCTGCTATAATCTGGATGTCTGCATGCCTCCAAAATTTATATGTTGAAACTCTAACCTCCAAAGTGATAGTTTTAGGATGTGGGGCTTTTAGGTCATGACAGCAGTACCCTCATAAATAAGATTGGTGCCTTTATAAAGAGGCCCTAGAGACCTGCCTTCCTCCTTCGGCCACATGAGGGCTTCACGAGAAATCATCATCTATAATCCAAAAAATGGGCCCCACTAGACACCACATCCATTGTCACCTTGATCTTGGACTTCCAAGCCTCTAGAGCTGTGAGAAATAAATTTTTGTTGTTTATAAGCAATAGTTTATGGCATTTTGTTAAAAAAACCCAAATAGAGTAAGACAAAAACTGGTACCGAGAAGTGGGTATGCTGCTTTAGCCAATACCTAAAAATAGGGAAGTGGCTTTGAAATTAAAAGAGTTTTGAAGTGCATACTAAGAAAAGCCTACATTTTTAAGAACAGATTATTAAGGGTGATTCTGGTGAGTGCTCAGAAGGAGGAGAAGAGCTTTAGAGAAAGCCTCAAGCTTCTTAGAGAATACCTAAGTGGTTGTTAAAAGAATGGTGGTAGAAATATGGATGGTACGGATCATTCTGATTAGGTCTCAGACAAAAAGGAGGAACACATCATTGGACAATCAAGAAAACATCATCCTCGTGAAAAAGTGGCAAAGAAATTGGCTGTATTATAAGTTTATAATGAGAACATCCTAGTGTTTTGTGGAAAGTAGAACTTGTGAAAAATGAAGCTTGCTATTTGGCTAAAGGAATTTCTAAGCAAAGTGTTGAAGGTGTGGCATGGCTTCTCTTGACTGCTTATCTTAAGATGTGAGAAGACAGAAACAACTTAAAAATAACATGTATAATCAAAAGAGCAGTACAACTGAAAAATTTTAAAAATTATTAGCTTTTCTGCATTGTAAAATTAAGAAAGCATGCTCTGGAGAGAATACCAAGGATGTGGCCGGGTGACCATTTGATAAGAAGATTAATGTGGATCAACCATGTGCTATTCATCAAGAAAACGGATGAATGACAGGAGGGCATTTTGGAGACTGTTGGTGCTGCTCCTTCTAACACAAGCCTAGAGTGCAAAGGCCTTAAAGGCAAATCTATTTAAGAGGAAGGGTCAAGGGTGCTTGCAGGACAGTGGCTTTCCAGGGCCACCTAAAGACTTTGCTTCCTGTATTTTGGTGTAGTGCTCCTTGGCTGCCCCAGGTGTGGCTCCAGTCAGCCCACGTGTGGTTCAGGCCACTGTGGCTGCCTCAGTAGACAGATGGGCGGTAAAACTTGGAGGCAAACCTTGGCAGTGTCCATGTCTTGCCATATTTATCAGTGTACAGAGTGCATGGGCTGTGGGGGTATGGCTACCTCCACCTAGATTTTAAAGAATGAAGCTGCCTAGAGCCTGGGACACACGATCCAGGCATAGGGCCATTGCAGAGACAGGGCCACGAAAGGGTCCTCACCAGGACAAGGCCTAGTAGAGCTCCGGGGCATAGCTGTCCCAGGACTCTAGAACGCAAGAGCTACTGATCTGTGACTCCAGACTGTAGGAGCCACAAGTATCTGATTTCAACCCATGAGGACTGCAGCATAGGCTATACCCAGCATCACTGTTGAGGTGGGGCATCCCAAAGCCATAGGAGCAGGACCACCAAGAGTCTTGGGGACCCAACCCCTGCCTTAATGCATCTCGAAGGTGGGAACTCTGCCCAGTGGGCCTGGAGGGCAGAGCCTTGAGTCAAAGAAGGTTATTCTGGAGAGCTAAGATTTAATGCTGTTTGCCCTGTTGGGTTTTGAAATTTTTTTTTTTGTAGTGCCTTTTTTCTTTCCCATTTCTCTCTTTTGGAATGGGAATGCCTTATTCCTGTTCCGCTATTGTAGTTTGGAAGCACATAACTTATTTGATTTCACAGGTCACAGTTGGAGAACAATTTGTCTCAGGATAAATTCCACCTTGAGTTTCATTCATATCTAATTTAGATAACATTTAGGTGAGACGTTGAAATTAGGCTTTACAGTTGACACTGGAAGTAGTTAAAACTTTTGACGCTATTGTGAGGGAGTAATGCATTTTGCCTATGAGAAGAACGTAAATGGGGGAGGTTAGGGCAGAGTGCTATGGTCTGAATACTTGTGCTCTCCCAAGTTTATGTGTTGAAATTCTACCCCAAAGGGGGACCTTCAGGGAGGTGATTTAAATACAGGCCTCTGTTTCACTAAAATGTCCGTCACTATGATTAAAAAAATGCTATATATCTCATACAATGAGACTCTGCCCTCATGAATGAAATTTGTGGCCTTATAAATACACTCAAGGGGCCTGGTTTATCCCTTTCACCATGTGAGAACAGGGCAAGAAGGTGGCCACTGTGAATCAGGAAAGGCAGTTTCGTCAGACATTGAACCTGCCAGTGACTTGATCTTAGAATTCTCAGCCTCTAGAACCACAATAAATTAATTTCGGTACTTTATAAGCTCCCCAGTTTAAAGTATTTCGTTATAGCAGCCCCTAAATGGACTAAAACATTACCTATTTTGTTTTCTGTAGTTGCTTTAAAAAATTCATTTTACCATTGATTCCACTCTCTTTTCCAGCAGCTCTTATTGAATATGAGACAAGAATTTTTGTATCGATATTCAGCATGTCATGTTTATTAAACCTATGAAGCATGGAGGTGAACTGCTCTGAGCATAAATTCCCTCTTCAGAATGTAGACATGTGCAACTCTGAGAACATTGCTTAAATTCTCTAAGCCTCAGTTTACTCACATGTAAAATGAAACCTCATAAGAATAAATACCAACTTCACATGTTTTTGTCCCTTAAAGAAATGGTACATGGAAAGTGTTTAGTTGATATTCACTATCATTATGACATAGCTCCCCTTATAGTAGATTATAAAACCCTGGAGATCGGGGGATTTATATTGGTCTAGCATGGTGTCTGGCACATAATAGTTATCCAATAATCTGTATAAAATTGAATTATGAATCTTTCTGAGGTTTAAAGATTAGGTTGACACAAAAATCATTATACCTAGGCTCAAACACAACTTTATTAATCAAAGTAAGAATGTTTACAATCAACACATTTTTACCAATGAGAAATAAGTTTGTTTATTTCTATAGCATAAAAATCTGTGCCTCAGGATTCGATGAACTCTTGGAGAGCATTTTCTGCTTTCTGTTGGTTGTGGAAACATTTTTCCTGCAGAAAGTTTTCAAGATGTTTGAAGAAGTGGTAGTCCATTGGTGGGAGGTCAGGTAAATATGGCAGATTAGGCAAAACTCTGTAGCCCAATTTGTTCAACTTTTGAAACTTTGTGCAATGTGCAGTTGGGTGTTGTCATGGAGAAGAACTGGGCCCTTTCTGTTGACCAATGGATGGTGTCTGCAAGCACTGCAGTTTTTGCTGCATCTCATCAATTTGCTGAGTATACTTCTCAGATGTAATGGTTTTTCTGGGATTCAGAAAACTGTAGTGTATCAGACCAGCAGCAGACCACCAAATAGTGACCATGACCTTTTTTTTGGTGCAAGTTTGGCTTTGGGAAGTGCTTTGGAGCTTAGTTGAGTCATTGCCGATTGTCATAAAAAATCTACTTTTCATCACAGGCCAATCTGATCCAGAAATAGTTTGTTGTTGTTGTATAGAGTAAAAGAAGATGATACTTCAGAAAAATGATTTTTAAAATTTTTGCTCAGCTTATGAGGCATCCACCTATGAAGCTTTTTTACCTTTCCAATTTGCTTCAAATTACAAATGACTGTAGAATTGTCGACACTGCATTATTTGGCAACTTCTTGGGTAGTTGTAAGAGGATCAACTTTGATGATTGCTCTCAACTGGTCATTGTCAAGTTCCAATGGCTGATCACTACACTCCTCATCTTCAAGGCTCTCTTCTCCTTTGCAAAACTTCTTGAATCACCACGGCAGTGTACGTTTGTTAGCAGCTCCTGGGCCAAATGTGTTGTTGATGTTGCAACTTGTCTCTGTTGCTTTACAACCCATTTTGAACTTGAATAAGAAAACTGGCCAGGCTCAGTGGCTCATGCCTGTAATCTGAGCACTTTGGGAGGCCAAGGTGGGCAGATCACTTGAGGTCAGGAATTCAAAACCAGCCTGGCCAACATCAGGAAACCTGTCTCTACTAAGAATACAAAAATTAGCCAGGTGTGGTGGTACAGCCTATAGCAGCTACTCGGGAAGCTTAGGCAGGAGAATCACTTGAACCTGGGAAGCAGAGGTTGCAGTGAGCCAAGATTGCATCTCTACACTCCAGCCTGGGTGACAGAGCCAGACTCAGTCTCAAAGAAAAAAAAATGCTTGAATTTGCTTTTGTCTAACATTATTTCCATAGTCTAAAATAAATATAAAATAAAGAGCAAGTAATAAGTCATTAGTGAAAAAACATAAAGTGAGAAATGTACATTAAAGTGATCTATAACACAACTACATTCGTTTAAGAGTGTTCATGTCCTTTGCAGGGACATGGATGAAGCTGGAAACCGTCATTCTCAGCAAACTAACACAAGAACAGAAAACCAAACACTGAGTGTTCTCACTCAGAAGTGGGAGTTGAACAATGGGAACACATGGACACAGGAAAGGGAACATCACACACCAGGGCTTGTTGGAGGGTGAGGGCTAGGGGAGGGATAGTATTAGGAGAAATACCTAATGTAGATGACTGGTTGATGGGTGCAGCAAACCACCATGGCATGTGTATACCTATGTAACAAATCTGCACGTTCTACGTGTGTACCCCAGAACTTCAAGTATAATAAAAACAAGTGTACTCCAATATCAAATGGCAAATTTCAGCAATGTAAAAACCACAGTTACTTTTGTACAATATGCCCCTGTTTCCCTAACTTGTCTGTCCCTGGAAGGAAAATGCCACCTACCTCATAGAACCACTCCAAGAATGAATGAAATAAGGAGGAATTGTGGAAACAGAAATCAGAGATGGCCCTGAAGCCCCCAGCCTTCTGGTACACGTCCTCTGCCTAGCACCTCACTTTATAGAGTGAAGCACTGCTGAAAAGATACCCAAAAATGTGGAAGTGACTTTGGAACTGGGTAACAGGCAGAGGTTGGAATAGCTTGGAGGCTCTAAAGAAGAGAGGAAAATGTGGGAAGGTTTGGAATCTCCCAGAGACTTGTTGAATGGCTTTCACAAAAATGCTAATAGTGATTTGAAAAATAAGGTCCTGGCTGTGGTGGTCTCAGGTAGAGATGAGAAACTTGTTTGGAACTGGTGCAAACGTGACTCTTGTCATGTTTTAGCAGAAAGACTGGAAGCATTTTGCCCATGCCCTAGAGATTTGTGAAACTTTGAACTTGAGAGAGATAATTTAGGGTATCTTGTAGAAGAAATTTCTAAGCAGTAAAGCATTCAAAAGTTGACTTGGGTGCTATTAAAAGCACCCTGTTTTAAAGGGAAATAGAGAATAAAAGTTCAGAAAATTTGCAGCCTGACAATGCAGTAGAAAAGAAAAACACATTTTTTGAAGAGAAATTCCAGCCGGCTGAAGAAATTTGCATAACTAGCAAGGAGCCTACTGTTAGTCCCCAAGATTACGGGGAGAATGTCTCTAGATCATGTCAGAGACTTTCATGGCATGCCCTCTCATCACAGGCCCAGAGGCCCAGGAGGAAAAAGAGGTTTTGTGGCTGGGCCCAGGGTCCCCATGCTGTGTGCAGCCTAGGGACTTGGTGTCCTGTGTCCCAGCCACTCCAGCTGTGGCTGCAAGGGGCCACAGAGCTAGGGCTGTGGCTTCAGAGGATGGAAGCCCCAAGCCTCGGTAGTGGCCATGTGGTGTTCAGCTTGAGCATGCATAGGAGTCATGAATGGAGATTTGGGGACCTCTGCCTAGATTTCAGATGTATGGAAACACCTGGAGGCACAGGTAAAAGTCTGCTGCAGGGGTGGGGTGCTCATGCTAGGGCAGTGCAGAAAGGAAATGTGGAGTCAGAGCCCCCACACAGAGTCCCTACTAAAGTACTGCCTAGTGGAGCTGTGAGAAGAGGGCCGCCGTCCTCCAGTCCACCAGCAGAATAGTAGATTCACCAACACCTTGTACCATGCACCTGGAAAAGCCACAGACACTCAGCACAAGCTATGAAAGCAGCCAGAAGGGAGGCTGTACCCTGCAAAGCCAGAGGGGCAGAGGTGCCTAAGACCATGGGAATCCATCTTTTGAGTCAGTGTAGTGTAACCTGGATGTGAGACCCGGAGTCGAAGGAGATCATTTCGTGGCTTTAAAACTTGACTGCCCTGCTAGATTTTGGACTTGCATGGGACCTGTAACCCCTTTGTTTTGGGCAATGTCTCCCATTTGGAATGGCTATATTTTCCCAATACCTATACCCTCATTGAAGCTAGGAGGTAACCTGCTTTCTTTTGATTTTACAGGCTCATAGGCAGAAGAGACTTACCATATCTCAGATGAGACTTTGAACTGTGGACTTTTGCTGAAACGAGTTAAGACTTTGGGGGACTGTTGGAAAGGCCTGAGTGGTTTTGAAATGTGAGAACATGAGATTTGGAGGGGCCAGGGGTAGAGTGATATGGTTTGGATGTGTCCCTGCCCAAATTTCAACTTGAATTATATCTCCAAGAATTCCCATATGTTGTGGGGGGGACCCGGGGGAGATAATTGAATCTTGAGGTTCGGTCTTTCCTGTGGTATTCTCATGATGGTGAATAAGGCGCACTGGATCTGATGGATTTATCAGGGGTTTCTGCTTTTGATTCTCTCACTTTCTCTTGCTGCCACCATGTAAGAAGTGCCTTTCACCTCCTGCCATGATTCTGGGGCATCCCCAGACATGTGGAACTGTAAGCCCAATTAAATCTCTTTTTCTTCCCATTCTTAAATATGTCTTTATCAGCTGCATGAAAATAGACTAATATAGATGCCAATAAACAAAGATAATATTTACGCAAACAGAACACTGACATCTTGATTTCAGCATGTGATATTCTGAGCAGAGAGCTTAGCTGCTCTGTGCCTGAACTGTTGGCCTACTGAAGCTGTGAGATAATAAAGGGAATTGTAAGCCACTATGTTTGTGGCCATTTGTTACACAGCCATAGAAAACCAATACATGCACATAGAGCTGACCTGTCCCTAGCACAGACTAAGTGTGCATAGACTGTGATCATTTCTTTTTTGCCTTCCTCTTCTTCCTCCATCTTCTTTTTACATAAAATACAAAGCTTAATCTACAAACTCACATGGGAGTAGAATAAAGGTATATATATATTTTTCCTCCTATGGCTAAAGTTAATTTCTATTTTTGCAATTCAATTTCAGCCAAGGTGCAGAGTCTCTCTTCCTTCCAGACTCTGTTCTTTCTCAGGTTTGGATATTCTCCTTGCGTCTTACTTGGTTCCATGGATGGGTTCTACCTCTTGTCCACTCAGTTTCGGGGGAATCTTTCTGTGGTCAGGCTGAGTGCAGAGAGTTGGTGAGGCTGACCAGGGCCCTCAGTAAAGGCTTAGATATTTCACAAAGCCATTTATTCTCTGGGGTTCCACATTTCCCTGGAACTATACATAGAAAACTGTCCCAACTTGTCTCTATTTTCAGATTCCATGAACCTAGGTGGGAGTTGAAGGCATAGTGCCCTTTCTTATTTTTGTTTGTTTTTAATAAACATTTTATTCTGGAATAATTTTAGATTTACAGAAAAGTTGCAAAGGTAAGATGGAGAATTCCCATATACCCTTTGCCAAGTTGAACTTACCTTAATGTTAAATTTCTCGAGTACGTTTTCCAGAAGACAGACACTAACATTGGTAAGTTACTATTACCAAAACTCTAGACTTTATTTGTATTTCACCAAGCTTTTCTTTAATGTCTCTGTCGATTCATAATTCAATCCACGTTATTCCATTGTCATTGATTATCATGTCTTTCAGTTTCCTCAGTCTCTCAGTTCCCTTATTTTTCATGACCTTGACAGCTTTGAGGAGTACTCATCAGATATGTTGTAGAATGCACTTCAGTCATGGTTTGTGTGAAGTTTCATCATGACTGGACTGGGCCTATGGACTTTTGGAGAGGAGATCACAAAGGTTAAGTGCCCTTTTTATCCCATCAGAGCATGGGGTACATAGTATCTACATGGCATCACTGATGTTGCTGACCTTAATCACGTTGTCAAGGTACTGTTTGCACTACATAAAAGCAGTGTCCACATTTTTATATTTCCTTGCATCTTCCTTCCTTCCTTCTCCCCTTAGGCTGAGGTCAGGAGACAAGAGAGGGAAAGTTGTACCTTCTTCAACCCTTTATGCTTTTGTCTATCTCACTGTCTCCCTAAGGATCTAGGCTTTTAGAAGACAAAAGCCAGGGAAATACAAGCAGCATATTTTATTCCTGACTTGATGTTCTCTATCTCTGAGGCAACAAGCAAAAGACAAGTCTGGCTGTTCAAAGAGGGTTGGGGAGAGAATTTTTAGGAAAAAAATCTTTAGTTTACATTTCAGAAATATTCTGCCACATTTTGCTTGAAGCTCGGCCCAGGGTTTCCACTGCAGCTGCAATTTCAAATATACTGCCCCATTGTCTCTAGGAGGTTTTTTTTTTTTTCCCTTGTTATACATGCTACCCAAAGTTCTATTGTGCAACAGAGTTAAAGGGCCTGGAGCCCTTGCAAAATTTAGGATGTATGGCAAAAGCTAAGGCAACAGCTGATGCCATCCTTAAATACTGGCTCAACAGACAATTTGCTTGAAATACATGAAGATGAGTTAACTGCATTTAAGTAAAAATTCAGAGTTTGGGCAAAAACACATTCAGAAAAAACGTGTGCATATATGCTCGTATGCATACAAAATGATTCAAAAACATTTATTTCCCAAATTTCTTATTTAAGAGCCAGTTTAACTAATTTTGTGAAGAATCCATAGTGGACACTGTAAGTTCCTTCCATTTTCCTATTGGCCTGATAGAACCTTCCATCTTCTTCATCCACCCTGTAACTCTAGCCACAGTGATTGGCTAAATGGTAGGTACCAGGCTGGAGTTGGACCAATCATAGCTCCTCACATCCCTGGCCATCTGATTGGTTGCTTGTGGACACATGACTCAGACTGGGCCAATCCGAACCCTGGTTGAGCGTGGGCCACATAAGTAGAGGGAAGGGAAAGGAGGATCTTAGCCCAGGAGTTGCTGGTAGCCATGGTTTCAGCCTCATAGGAACAGATGTTCTAAGACTATGAAGCTAATTTGCAGAGAAAATCAGGAGGAAAGATTTCCGATGCCCTCCCCATCCTTATGCCTGTACTTATGGACACCCTACATTTGGGTTATGTGAGCCACGGATCCCCCTTTCTGCCTAAGCGATCCTGGGTTACTTTTCTCTTGCTTAAAAACAAAGTCTGTCTTGACTAAGAGAGAGTTCCATCTCGCAATCAAGGCAGTGCAGGGCAGGAGAAGAGGAATGAGCTCCAAATGCCCCACCTCAGAGAGTCTTGGGTTCAAATCTGATTTCTTGATGCTCCATTTATTATCTGTATGATCTTGGGCAAGATACTCAGCCTCTCTGGCCATTAGTTTCTTCATCTACAGAATGGGGAAATTAAGAGACTAGATTGACTTCTGAGTCTGTAGGATGTAGATTGGTAACTTTTTTCTCTCCCTCATTACTATTCAAAAGCATTGCTTTAAATCCAGTTTATTAATTCCATACAGCATAATTATTTTTCTGTGTTGTTTGAAATTCTTAATTCCACCCACATACATTGTAGTTGCTCTATCATGGTGTCTTCTTCCGTGACGAATGCATGTGTTCCAGCGGTGAGCAGGTGGTGTCAGCTAGGACAATCTATGTTCATCTCGGGGGTTCTCCTAGAGGAAAAGAGGGCTTTCTTTTTGGGTCATGGAACAGTTAACTCCTCTGACACACGAAGGAAGTCTGTATCCAATAGGAGAGAAGGTTGCTGAGCAGTGAGAAACAAAAGAAAGGACGGCAAGATAGAATGAGTTTGGTGACATGGGATATTGATGTGACTGAATCCAGCTTAATGCTGAGCCAAGAACATACTAAATTTATACATTTTTTTGTCAAGCTATTTCATATTGGGTTTCCCTTACTTATACCTAAAGAAGTGCTAATACTAGGGTGAACATATTTTCTGATGTGTCCAGAGCAGTCTCATTTTATGTCTGTTATTCTGCTGTAGTTAATAATGGCATCTAACTTAACTCTCAAAAGTATCCTGGTTTGGATGATAAATTTCATATTACTTAACCCAATGTACTTTCACCAAAACAAGTGTTCATGAGGGCAGGAAGGGTCACTTATTTTGAGAAAAGCAAAGGTGGAAAAAGATCAGAACTAATTGGAATATTTTTATAGTGGGTTTTGCTCTGTGTCTTTTATTTTTTGTGGCTTCTTTCTGGGCATGGGTCAAGGAGTGCTGTTTTTTTTTTTCTCCCAGTGGTGAAAATAACTCCAAACAAAAATGATAAATACCAGACTCAAATTGGAAGTGAAAGGATCCAGAAGATGATGCTTGCTGAGCATAATGGAACAGGGATGGCGCCGCAGGAGTCCTTGGTGAAGTTCAGAAGAAAGCAAAGATGTTTTGGGGACATATGCAGTCTGCAGTCCTCCACAGAGACTGGAGCCCAGCATTTCAAAAAGAATGCCAATTGGAAGAATTTGGAATAAAGAATTACTCAGAAATAGAAACTGTTTTGGCAGGGTTGAAATGTTATATCAGTACAGAATGATTTCAAATTAATGGGCAGAATTCAATTTTGTTCATATGCATGCTCCAGTTTGGGAAGGGAGTCAAATGGAAGAGATATGTGGGGGCTTTGAGAGACATTGGGTTCTTATACAGGTCTTCCTTCCCACAAGTTAGAATTTAGAGACGAGTGTGACCAAAGCACCATCCATGGGTATTGTACAAGTACGTGCAAGTTCAGACAATGACAGTGACCGGCAGGGAAACCATTGACCCAGCCTAGGCCTCTTCACTGAGGCTCTGGAGGGTGTGAATTATGTCCCAACCCATGTCAGAGTATCATGGGACTTAGACTCTTCTAAGGATGCTTAGCTTGCCAGGGAGGTGCACTTCCACCTTGTAAGTGTGAGGTGGCCATGAGAATCCTGTTGTGTGTGTTTGTCTCCCTCTGTATCCATGTCTATATACCGGATTACATGCCTACACACTCAGGCACACATAGAACTCCCAGTTCTGTTCCACAAGCACTTACTGAGGACCCACTCTTTGCTGGAGTCTCTGCTATGTTTTGGGGATCCAGTGAGGGAAATGTCTTAGCACTCTCCTCCATGTATTTACTATTTATTAATGCCAAATAGAGAAATAAAAATACTGTCACATTCACAGAGTCCTTTGGCATTTGCAAACACATTCACATCAAACAGTCCTGTGAATACAGCAAGAGCCATACTCCTCATTCTACAGATGGTGAAGTCAACTCAGAAAGACCAAGTGACAAGGTCGAGGTCACCAAGCCACGCCGTGACTAATCCACATCTCTGCCTCCTGCCTCTTCTTAAGTCACGTTTAACCATCTCTTCTTTCTGTTTGAAATATTAAATTCCAGTAAGTGGGCAGTTCTGGGTGGATGCAGTTATGGACAAATATGAGAGAAACAAAGTAAATCCTTTTTCATGCTTTATACCCTGAAAACATACATGGACAAAAAGGCAGCATAAATCTCCTTGACTTGTGATTTAATACTGTAACTCCAAGCCCTGGGGAATATTTTCATTTGATTTTTTGCTCTCTTATGCTAAAAGAGCATTTTTTTAGAGGGTCAATAGCCTGGTTTAATCTGTCAGTTCCTCCCTCCCTCCTTCCCTACCTCCCTTCCTTCCTACCTTCCCTTGTTCACTCAACAAGTATTTGTGGCCATTCCACTGTAACAGAAACTATGCTAAGGGACAATAACTTAGAGGCAAATTAAATCCATTTGCGGCCCTTAAGGGGCTCACAGTCTTATGGTGAGACAAAGCATGCACTTGAAACACTTGGAAGATTGTGATAAACGTTCACTAAGGCTTGGACAAACAGGAGAATTGACCACATCCACTGAGAGGCTTCACAGAGGGAGCAGTGGGCATGGCCTTTGGGAGGCAACATTGGAGGGGCCCTCCCAGCCTCGGTAGAAATCCACACCAGCAGGCGAACCTGCTGCCGAATGCCTTCAAGGGAGTATCCACTCCCAGGATGGAGGGGCAGGCCAGCCAGGACGACTGCGGGAAGAAGGAGTTCACGCCAGTGGCCTCTAGTCATGCAGGCCTGGACTGGCTGCTGAGATGAGCAATATGACTGATTCTCCCCGATCCGGTGGGCACTAGAACTTTCTGTGTGCAGGGGGGCTCTCCTGGTGGGAGGGCTCTCCTGGTGAGGAGGCTGCCCTCTCTCTGAAGTCCCTGCTGTCCTCTGTCTCTCCCGAATGCCTTAGGTTGGCTGCACCTCCCTAGTATGGGCTCCAGCCTCCTCCCTTAGCCCTTGTATCAGTCAGCTCCAGCTGCCACAACAAAAGTACCAGGGTGGGGACTGAAGAAAGCATTTACTTTTCATCATTCTGGAAGCTGGAACTCTAAGGTGGAGGGGCTGGCTTAATTGGTTTCTGGTGAGGGCCACGTCCTGGCTTTCAGTCTTCATGCTGTGTTCTCATACAGGAGAATCATCTCTG
Source organism: Cebus imitator (assembly GCF_001604975.1). Lineage (NCBI taxonomy): Eukaryota > Metazoa > Chordata > Mammalia > Primates > Cebidae > Cebus > Cebus imitator. The sequence goes on along the minus strand of NW_016107367.1, from coordinate 5,883,362 downwards.
GTGTTCTGGTCTCTCTCTCTCTCTCATGCTCTCTCTCTCTCTCCTTTCCTTTTGAGATGAAGTCTCACTCTGTCGCCCAGGCTGGAGTACAGTGATCTTGGCTCACTGCAACCTCTGCCTCCTGGGTTTAAGTGATTCTCCAGCCTCAGCCTCCCGAGTAGCTTGGATTAGAAGCATGTGCCACCACTAGGGCTAATTTTTTCTGTATTTAGTAGAGACGGGGTTTCACCACATTGGCCGGATTGGTCTCTAACTCCTAACCTTAGGTCATCCGCCTGCCTCGGCCTCCCAAAGTGCTGGGATTACAAGCATGAGCCACCATGCCCAGTAGTGTCTCTTTTTATAAGGACACTAATCCTGTCAGACCAGGGCTCCACCCTCATGATCTTGTTTAACCTTAATTACATCCTTGCTGCACATGCAGTCATATCAGGCCTCGAAGCTTCCACAGGAAAGTGTCCAGGGGATCCACTTTACTTTTATTATTATTGTTATTATTTTTTGAGACAGGGTCTCATTCTGTCACCTAGGCTGGAGCTCAGTTGTGCGATTTTAGCTCACCGTAACCTCTGCCTCCTGGGTTCAAGTGATTCTCAAGCCTCAGCCTCCCAAGTAGCTGGGACTACAGGTGCCAACAACCACACCTGGCTTATTTTTGTATTTTTTTGGTAGAGACAGAGTTTTACCACATTGGCCAGGCTGGTCTCGAACTCCTGACCTCAAGTGATCCACCCATCTCAGCCTCCCAAAGTGCTGTTACAGGCGTGAGCCACTGTGCCTGGCCCAGGGAATCCACTTTAGCCCCAAGGAGCAGCCATCTCCTCACAGCACCTGGCCCACGCCCCGTCTCACTCCTGTCACTGCTCTTTCAGCCCCACACTCAGATTCAGGATTTGTGGATGAGCCAGATGCTGGCAATAGACACACATACACACACACACACACATACACACACACACACTCACACACACACACACACACAGTATAGATTGCTTGAGTGATTGATAAAACAATACACATACCTGGTACAAAATTCAAAACACATGAAAATGGGATGAGCAGTAAAATGTGACTGGCTCCCCCTCACATCTCCCAGCCAGCAGTTTCTTTCATTACAGAGAAGCTCCCAGTTTCATGTGCATCCTCCCAGAGTTGTCCCATTGCTGTTCAGCCTTTCATTGACTGGATGTTTCAAGCCAGTGGCAGCACCAGGTCACATTGCTCTCCATCGCACCTTTGGTCCTGGCCCATCTGTCATTGAGAGCATTGCTATCTGTAAGAATAGAGCCACTCCATTTTAATGTTCCATTCTAGGGCTATCCCAAAGCATATTTAACTAGAGTTCTTGTGACAGGCATGACTTATTCCAAGTCTTGGGGAGGAAATGAATATGCAAACTTCTTTGGTAATTCTGTTGTCCACTGAAGTTCAGGAGCCTCTTGCACAGTTGAATGCCAGCTCCTTCACTTGTCTGCCTGAGTTTCCCACAACCCTCCCCTCCGCAGTTCCTACACTCAATGGCTGACTCATACAGTCATCAAGTCCCATTGTAGCTGTGGCTTCTTCTGGCTCACTCTCCTCCTCTTTAGAACAGGAGCAATGCACTGCCCACTGCTGATGAGGGTTGAAAGTACTAAATGGGTTAGTGTCAGCAGAGCTCTCAGAACTTGGCTTCACATAGTAAGAATTGAGCAGGCATAAGCCATTTCCTCCATTGCTATTGTTATTCCTCCCAAATGCCCCATATCTAGGAGGCTGAAAAAGTGGGTGCTGTTTCTTTCCATCACTTAAAATTACTGAGATAATTACAGTTCTCTTGGAAAATAATCAGGTGATCTGCATTTGCTGGGGAAATAGTGTGTTAACTGATCTCTCTTGCCTTTAATGTGAAAGTCATTTACAGGTAAGAACTCCAGGATTTGGAAGCAGGGTTTCTGTATTGACACAACTATTGGAATTCCTTCTCCAAGATTCAGGTGGGATGGGATTCAGGAAGCAAAGCTGCCACTGCAGCTTCCTCCTTCCATAGTCCAGGTGACAGAAGCGACAGCTTTCTTCTTCCCAAAGGGGAGGAATCTCAGAGATGCCAACTCTGCAGCACGTAGGCTTCCCTGGGCCCCAGACTCCCGAGTTTCCGGAGAAAAAGCTGTGAAATTCTGGGATCCTATTCAGAGCTCTTGCGATGTGCTCAGAGATGATATTAAATGTTTTATATCATTTTGGCCATGATACAGACACATTTGCCTCTTATGCCGAAGAAGCTCAGCATTTCATTAAGTCATTCCTCACTTCCTGATGCACCCTCCTTCCCCAACTCTCTTCTTTACAAATTAGGAATTTTATTATTTCTGAAACACGGTAGGTGTGTGTTCTCCATCACTCTTTCTTAACAATGTGTGCATTGCATATATAGGTGTTCTCAAGGAAATCAAATATACATTTTATACTTTAAGGCTCTTCTAAAACACATGGGGATGCTTTGACCAGTCCACAAATTATAAGGCATGAACATTAAGCCCAGGTACCCAGATGTTACAAAATATGCATTTGATGTAGCTTTTATTTGCCATCAAAGGCCGCTATCTCACAATGCAGAACCAAATCCTGTGGCAAACTTTGCTTTGCTTCAATCAGATAAACAGAAATCCTGTAAAACTGCATTTATCTAGCCTACTCCCAGCCTTCCATTCTGGGGAGAGGGCTTACTGCCTTGAGACTTTCTGTCTTCTGTGGAGACCTGCATGGCCAGTCAGCTCACAGGGTAGGGAAAGGTTGTCTCTGTGCAGAGCCCTGACCTCCACTCCCTCTCCCACTCAGTGTGATGCAGGCACTCAGGCGGGCAGGCAGTGACTAATCGGTGGTTATTCAGAACAAGGGCCACCAGCCCATCTGCTGGGTGGTGGGAATTCTGAGATGAGTGGGTGCTAATTCTCCCCTCAGGGCCTCACAGCCGTGTCAAGGAGGTGAGCAGATACTTCAACTTCAGTAAAAATGGGAGGCCTTGTCGGGAGGCTTCAGTGGGCCGGGAGATGAAAGAAAGCTTTCCAGAGTTTAGTGCTGAAATTTAGGTGTGACAGATATGTAGGAATTCCCTAGGCAGACAAAAAGGAAAGGTGGAAGCAACAGCATGTTCTAAGGCATAGAGGCATGAGAGACAAGTGTGGGTTTAGTGAAAACAAGGCTGGATCATAGAATGCTGCTGGGGAGATGGTGGCAGCATCTCCTCTTTCACCAATTGCTTTCTCATTGATGGCAGAGCATGACTGCCCAGCTGGCCAGGCCAGAATCATCACAGCCTTCTCATGTGTGCATGAGATCTTAGAGAGCTCTTAATTGTATTTCGTTTAACTGTGATGTATTGGTTTGGTCTGGCCTGGCCCATCAACTCCTGTGTTAGGAAAAGTAGTCTACTTTTTCCTGCTTCTGCCTTGCTTCCTCAATCCAACCTTACAACTACACTAGAATAACTCACCTAAAAGCGTACCTTCAACATCCTGACGATCAGCAGCGATGTATTCCAAACTGTAGTTAGCTGTCAAAATCACCTGGGGTGGAAGGAAACCTTTAATAAAATTCAGTTTCCTTGGCCCTGTTCTAGACCCACAGGATCAGAGTTTGGAGATGTTGCTCTGTGTCTGCATTACAGACACCCCCACCCCCACATATATGTACTTACATGCACACACACTCATGCGCATACACATATGCATATATGGTGTATTGATTGATTGAGTTCAGTGATTGATTAACAAGGTAATATGCCACATTAAGAATTAAAATTCACATCTAAGATGGCAATGGAAGTCATAAGAATTGATCTGAGGTAATTCCCCTCTGGCTCTGGGTTTGTTATAAAAAGACATAGAATAGTCATCAATTTTTGCCTTGCTGCCCACCCCGATTTTAGATTTCTCTTTTAAATAACCCCCACCCCCTCCAACTCCGTAATACTCTTGCTTAGATTGGGTGGCTTGGCAATGTTGCCTTTGGCTTCCTCGTCACCGTAGCCTCAGAGTGGTGGGCTTGTCACCAGTAAAAGCCTATCAGAGTACTTACCCTCCCACTCCGTCCACCCGATTGGCTTATATATTGGCACATGATCCAAGTCCAATTCCAAGAAGAGATGATCTGATTGACACAGTTAAAGTTGGGGGTTCACCCCTGGACCAATCAACTGTGGTCAGAAAGTTCTGGTTACTTGGTAAAAACAAGGAATGTCAGAGGAATCTTCCTTATGGATGTTGGGGATGAGAAAGCTCTCATTGAAGGGAGATTTTCTTTTGAGCTGTGTTGACTCCCCAAAATGTCTTCTAAGAAACAAAATGTGTAGCAATTAGGGACTGAGTAATAAAATCTTATTTCATTCAGCTCAGAGAGTATACTGTTTTGTGTCCATAACAACGGCAGTTATGGAGCCCCTGCAACACTTGGAATACATTTATGTGAATTTTAAGAGTAAGTCAAAAATTGCATTTAAGGGCTCAAGTCACCATTTTAATTACGGAAGGAAAAAGTCTTTTGCATTGTCATGGGTCTTTATGCCAGTTAGTTCAAACCAAATAAGTCTTCAGAAATTTTGAGTCAGATTGCTTTCTTAGCAAATGAGGAAACTGAGGCCCAGATAACAGAAGGGATGTTGTGTGAAGCCCGTCAGTGAGCCAGGTGCGTATGTGCTGGAAGCCAGGTGTCCTGACTCCAGACCAATGCTCTTTCCATTACCCCTTTCTGCTTCTTGCTACCTTGGCTTTGTGGTTTCCTAAAAGAAAAGCAAATGAGGGAACATTAACTTGAAACGTAAGGCAAACGCCTAAGAATTCAAATCCATTACCACAGAGGTAGCTCTCCTGGACCCTGCTGAAAGATAATGTGCTTGGACCCAGTGTTGGTTCATCGGCTGGTGCTCCATCATTCAGTACCTTGTTCCCAGACATTTTCATTACAGACTCTGCCTGCTGTGATGCACTGGCACCATGCCATTCCTTATGCATATGCCAAAAGGCTTTTATAAAACCATTAGAAGAAAGCTTTTCTAATGAGAGTTACATAGGAAATGAATTCCTGAAGGTTAACATACCTGAGAGATCAATTTGACCACCAGTGGGTACCCTACCAATACACTTGCAAAGGAACAGTCATCAGTGGGAGGTCCAACCTACTATGCCTTTCCCTGTCCTTCCTACATCACCTGTATGATAGGTGGTTGTTCACATACCTCCACCACCACCAACTAACAATTACTACAACCACAGCCACAGAATGGAGAAAAAAGAGCATGGTTCAGAAAGAGTCATAGCTATCTAACCTTGCTGAAAGCGGTGCATGGCTGAGGTCTCACCACTTCAGATTGCATCCCTGATGCTCAAAGCACATGGAGAGAATAGACAATGGCCTTATCTTCTTTGGAGGCATCAGTAGTAAAGACAATAGTCTTCCCCCACATCAAAGGCCTGCTCCTTTGATAAGAGAAATCAATACTTAGGATGAAAAATATAATTAATTGAACATAATGAAAAGTTTAGGAAATATATCTTGTCTATGTTCAGATTGAATCTGGAAGATGAGATAATAAATAATGCTTCTTCTCTATTAAGAATAATCATTAATATTTTACTTAATATGTAACATTTATTCTATTATTGCTTTCTTGTACATCTTCATAAGAAACTTCCTTCCATCAAGATGACCTGAACATGTCTCTATGACTTGAATTAGTCAAACTGACATACTTCCTATATGGATTTGACCTTGAATGGTCTAGCTCAGTGGTGTGCTGGATAATGTGTAACAATTGATTTTCCAAAAAAAAAAAAAAATTCCCTGATATGTATGATTTGATAATTTCCATAGTGTAAATACTCACATCGTGGCTGATTCCAAGACTTCAATATCTTGTCACTGAACAGGAAGTTAGAAAGAGATAGACAATGGTGCATTAGACACAACAGATGTAAATATCTTGAAGGGCAGTGCTAATAGTGAACTGTAGTAAAATAATTAGGAAGTGTTATGTCTGGAGTGCTTATTATCTTTGCTTTTAATGCAGATTATTTAACCATGAGCTTGTATAATTTAATTTTTAATAACATCTGTATTTAACAACTGGACTGCAAAATTTCTGAAGATTTAATATTTGACATGAGCTGGTAAGAGTGGGTCACAGAATGCCTCAGTTTCTTCATCTTTAAAACGGAAGACAGTGTTGCTGCCTGTCCACATGAAATAACTGGATGCTGAAATGTGCTAAGACATGTAGACTCTTTAGAAGGGAGCCTCGCCACAGAAAACAGTCAGTCCTCACCTTGTTTGTCAATATCCTGCTTTACAGATGCAATCACACAGTTCTCAGTAGCCATGCCTGACCTTGCAATCTTGCTTTCTGATGCTGGGCGAGGTCTCTTTCCACTGCAGACTTTTTAGGGTGCTTTTTAAGCTTCACATAGCAGAGTCTTTACAGGGGCAATGTGGCCTGGAGGAAGGGAAACAGGCGCTGAATTTAGGCACTTCTGCGTTTGAAACCTGGTCTTGAGCCAAGCTCCTAGAACTCCTGAGCTTCGTGTTTCTCATCTGTAAAATGTACTTTAGTAATGTAAGAGGAGCAAATGAGTTGCACATGTAGAGCACCTATCATGTAGTAATTGCTCAATAAATGTGAAGGGTATTTCCTTCCAAACTAACAGTCATTCAACAGCTAAGGTGTCCTTCTTTGCAAGCCAGGTAGAATATGTCTGTGAATATACCTCGTTAGGGACACAGGTCTACTCTATGGTATCTAAAAGTTTCTAAATAACATGGTGGCCTTAGCTATTTCCTCTGAGTTGAACATGTGAGCCCCACACTGCTAGCACTTTCTTTTTTCTTTTTTTTGGAGATGGAGTCTCACTCTATTGCCCAGGCTGGAGTGCAGTGGTGTGATCTCGGCTCACTGCAACCTCTGCCTCCGAGGTTCAAGCAGTTCTCCTATCCCAGCCTCCCGAGTAGCTAGGATTACAGGTGCGCCCCACCATGCCTGGCTAATTTTTTGTATTTTTAGTAGAGACAGGGTTTCACCGTGTTAGCCAGGATGGTCTCGAACTCCTGACCTCATGATCTGCCTGCCTCGACTTCCCAAAGTGTTGGGATTACAGGCGTGAGCCACCGTGCCTGGCCCACTATTAGCCCCGTCTAAGCTGACTTTCTTCCGTGTCTAGTCTCCTTACATATAAACACGTCTGCTTCCTTCCTGACGAACTGAACCGTTCTACTCACAGACCAGTTCTTTGATATACTTAGTGTTTTCAACTAATTACACCATGAAGTCTCCTGGCAGTCCCCATTTGCAACATTTGGCACCATTCCTCCTATTTCATTTATATTAATGACAGGAGTAGTCTGTGCACCATAATCAGTTAAAAATCATGACTTGCCTTATTAATAAATACCAGATTGGTGCATTATATTGTATTGGCTGAGCCCTCATTACACAGCCCCCAAGCTGTACCAGGAGGGGGATGCTTTTGCATTTCTCTTACAAAGTCTCATTGCTCCTTTCTCTTTTGTTTTTTTCCTGGTCTTTGCAACTCAGAAAAACGAACTTATCCTGTGATTTAGGTATTCTTTAATCTGACCCTATTTAAAGCACTTTAAGTAAGTTTCCTTTCCTTCCTTCTTTTCTTCTTCCATTCCTTCCTTTCTTCTCTCTTTCCATCCTGCCTTCTTTTCCTCCCCTCTCCTCTTTTCTTTCTTTTCTTCACTGACCCAAGGGAAAGAGACACAAAGAGAAATGAGCCACTGTTTTTTCAACTGCAAAAGATCTAGGGTCTACAAGCGACCCCTCTACTCTTCATTCACTATGCTCCCACCATCTTAGACTTCCAGTGACCGAAACCATGAAGATCATCCCCCGTTGAAGGCCTCTTCTATCTCCCAGGATCTCTGTGCCCGCAGATCTGCACCTGGTGGCCCCATATTGTCCCCTAGCTCTCAGATCCACAGTCTTCTTGCCTGATGCTCCTGGCTTCGGCAGCTCCGTCCCCACTTCTTCCTCCATTGCATCATCCTCTTACTCCTAGTTCTCAGCCATTGCTGCCATCTGAAATCATCCTGCTCTTCAGCAGCTGTCTTTCTTTCTGTCTTTCTCTCTGACTAGAATACAAGCTCCTGGAGGCAAAGGACCAGGTCAGTCTTCCTCACTGGTGCTCAGCTTAGGCTTGGCATCAAGTAGATGCTCCGAAAATATTTCATAATTGCGTGGCTGGTTAGGACAGGCACACTCACTCTGCTTGGGCTGTTGTAAGAGCATCTCACAGACGGGGCGGGGGGAGGTGTTTAAAGAAGCGACATTCATTTCCTCACAGGTCTGGAGGCTGCAAGCCCGAGGTCAAGGCTTTGTTGGCGTCTCCTGCGGCCTCTCTCCTTGGCTTGTCTATGGCCACCTTCTCCCAGTGTCTTCGTGAGATCTTTCTTCTGTGCCTGTCTGTGTCCCAATCTTCCCGTGTTTTTAATTTTTTTTTTAACTTTTTGAGACGAAGTTTCACTCTTGTTGCCCAGGCTGGAGTGCAATGGCATGATCTTGACTCACCGCAACCTCTGCCTCCCGAGTTCAAGTGATTATCCTGCCTCAGCCCCCCGAGTAGCTGGGATTATAGGCACGCACCACCACACTTGGCTAGCTTTGCATTTTTCGTAGTGACGGGTTTCTCCATGTTGATCAGGCTGGTCTTAAACTCCCAACCTCAGGTGATCCGCAAGCCTCTGCCTCCCAGAGGGCTGGGATTACAGGGGTGAGCCACCATGCTCGGCCCCAACCTTTTCTTCTTAAAAGGATGGTAGTGGTATTGAGTTGAGGTCTACTTGAATGACCACCTCTTAACTTACTTACCTCTTTAAAAATTCGATCTTTAAATGCAATTGCATTCTGAAGTATGGCGGTTAGATCTTCAACATGCAAATTTGAGGTTTACACAATTCAGCCCCCAACACTCAGGCAGCTTCAGCACTGAGAGAATCATCCATCTAGTACCTGAAAATGAGCCACATGCTCAGCAGCACTGACAGCTTCTGTGGGCCAGTCCTCTCTGCTCCAGTCCTCAGCCGTCACTCTCCCACTGTCTATCTTATGGAAAGAATAACATTGCCTCAACACTTTGCTGGTGCCGTTCACTTCCCTATAAGCCATGTTATCACCTGGGCATCTTTGACTTACTTCTTTTTTTTTTTTTGGTCTTAAACCTTTTTTTTTTTAAATTGCATTTTAGGTTTTGGGGTACATGTGAAGAACATGCAGGATTGTTGCACAGGTACACACATGGCAGTGTGATTTGCTGCCTTCCTCCCCTTCACCTATATCTGGCACTTCTCCCCATGCTATCTCTCCCCAACTCCCCACCCCCTCCGCCCCTCCCCTATTTCCTCCCGACAGACCCCAGTGTGTGATGCTCCCCTCCCTGTGTCCATGTGTTCTCATTGTTCAACACCTACCTACCTATGAGTGAGAACATGCGGTGTTTGATTTTCTGTTCTTGTATCAGTTTGCTGAGAATGATGGTTTCCAGGTTCATCCATGTCCCTACAAAGGACCCAAACTCATCGTTTTTGATGGCTGCATAGTATTCCATGGTGTATATGTGCCACATTTTCCCTGTCCGGTCTATCATCGATGGGCATTTGGGTTGGTTCCAGGTCTTTGCTATTGTAAACAGTGCTGCAGTGAACATATGTGTGCATGTGTCCTTATAGTAGAATGTTTTATAATCCTTTGGATATATACCCAGTAATGGCATTGCAGGGTCAAATGGAATTTCTATTTCTAGATCCTTGAGGAATCATCACACTGTCTTCCACAGTGGTTGAACTAATTTACACTCCCACCAACAGTGTTAGGCTCAGCTCAGCTGTTTCTCCTGGGCTGGGTTCAGGCCCCTCTCTTAAGCTTTCTTAGCATCACATCCCTGCCCTCCATGACATCGTCTTTTCACGTTGCCACAGGATTGAGGACTCTCTCACCTCCCTTCTCAGCAGAGTGGGAACTCTTTAAGATCAGAAGCCACACCTTTCATTTATGTATTTTAGTGAGTCACTTGGTAGGCATTCAAGAAGCATTCACTCCATGGACAACTGAAGCTACTTCTGAGTCTGTAGGTGTATTAGGATTCCCCAGTGAAACAGAGCCAACAGGATATGTGCATAGAAAGAGATCTATTTCAAGGAATTAGCTCACGTGACTGTGGAGGCACAAGTCCTAAATATGCAGGGTAGGCAGGCAGGCTGGACACCCGGTGAAGAGCTGCAGTTCAAGTCCAAAGTTTGCCTGTTGGCAGAATTCCCTCTTGCATAGAGGAGGTCAGTCTTCATCCTATTCCAGACTTCAAAGAGTCGAATAAAGCCCATTGGGCAGGCCATCTGCTTTATTCAAAGTTCACCAATTTAAATGAGAATGTCATCCAAAAACCCTCTCACAGAAAGATCCAGGACAATGTTTGAGCAAACATTTGGGCACCCTGACCTAGCCAAGTTGACATATCAGATTAACTGTCATAGCGGGGAAGACCTTTTTGTGTGTGATCTTCATACATGAACAGTTTACGTGGACAGTCTCATTACTGTCGGGAGCTAAGGCACTCCTTGGTGAAGCTACCTGGAGATTCAACTAGGTTTACCCAAACCACAAGGCATGCACTGTTAGTGGTTGTGGGCGCTGCCATTTGTAAATAGCTTTGCCTGCTGTTTCCTTTTTGTGTGTACGGACAAGCTGAGGGATTTAGTCTCTGGGTACCCTTCTACAACCTTTCCAAGAACTAAATTTGCTTGCAATTTCAAATAGAGCCTGTGAGACACTTTGGCTTCACTTTTCCTGTCTCTCCTCCTCTCCTAAGTATACTGTTAAATAATGGATTTGTGAAATGGATAATAGGCTCTGGCGGGAGCGGTTGGTCAGGAAATGTGTGTGGGCAGCTGGAGTGGTGAGATGAAGCATTAAGCAGGCCGCTGTCTGGCTTTGGCCGGTTTGTTTGGGTTATGTCTCCTTTCCACCCCTGCCCCTGCCTGGCTTCTTTCTTCACTTTTATCCCCTGGTTTTGGAGAGAGGACACGGGAAAGCCCACCCGAACAGTCTGCTCTTCCCGGGGTGTCTTCTCTGCGATACCCATGACTACAGGCAGTGGAGGGGAGAAGATGATGCAAAGAAGCTTAGGATGCAATTTTTTTTCTTGAAAGTTATGACAGAGAAAAATACATGTGTACAAATTGATTAGCCACCACCCACAGAAAGACATGAGCAAAACACTCTGTACCCGAGTCACAGTGGAGACTTCCAAGCCTCTCCAGGGCACACGACCTCATGGTCTTGCCTTCCCAATCCTTATCAAAATCTAGGCATGATAAATGACACTGTGCAGACCTCTGGAAGGACCCTGGATACACAGCTTTCCTTACGGTATCTGATTTTGTCCTGTGGAGAGACACAGAGTGGGTCTGGCCAGACTGTTCGCTGCTCACTCAAAATCTCTTTCCACCTCCTTCTGTAGTGAGAATATACTCTGATTCATTTGGAATAGGAATAATCTTACCTTTCCCAGGCTCTGTTTTAGTTGGGAGAGCTCATGGAGCAGCTTTGAGGTTAATGGCACGTGCACAGAGGCCCTGGTGTGGAGCTTTTGCGAGTGCTCTTTTTAAGGTGGGTTGACTCAACTGGCATGCACCCCCTTGCACCCTTGTATTTCCTCCTTCTTCCCATTGGGAAAGTGACATGCTACCCTCTTAACAATAGGGTGCCTTGTGAATGTACACGCACATCTGTAACACATGGGCCTTTGTATGTGTAAGCACACTTCTGCACATCACATAAACATGTCCATGGTCATATATGTGCACACACAGATGTAAACTCATATATATATATATATATATATGTATATATATATATGTGTGTATATATATATATGTGTATATATATGTGTGTGTGTATATATATATGTGTATATATATATGTGTGTATATATATATATATGTGTATATATATATGTGTGTATATATATATATATGTGTATATATATATGTGTGTATATATATATATGGTTGGTACATTTTTTTGTTTGTTGAAGTGTATACATTTCAACATAAACTTACAGATCTACAGAAGCATAAAAGACATACACATTAAACACACATACCTGCCTAAATACATATGTATATACCCATGTCTCTTTCCCTGTTAGACTCAAATGCATATCTGCTCATGTGCTAACACACAGTTGCATGCATACATTTGCATCTCTTTTGTACACACACAGACTGAAGGAAAGGAGAAGCGGTGGAGGTCTATAGGTAACATAGTGTCATGTATAAAAAATGATTTGGGCTTTACCCTCAAGGAACAATAGTTCACCTATGATCTATGTAAAATGTACTGGCTATTCTAAGTGGTATTTGATGTGGGGTTTGAGTCTGAAGGAATTAAAAATTTCCACGGGGAGGAAAAAAAGAGAGAACGCGTGGTCATCTAAGAAACACTGAAACCAATATGAAGAATGTCACAAAACTTCAGATGAACGCCTACCTAGAAAGGTGATTGGAGTTCTTGGGACAGCATCCTATCAGAGTTCAGGGAAAAAGGCCATGTTTACCAACCAAGGCAGCTACATACAGTTGCACAGGGAATTCACTGTGCAAGCGCCCTAGACCAACATCAAATCTTCTCTCTACCTTTCAATCCATTTACTTGCCATGGGACTTCACGTCTTCAGAAGAAAAGGCATATCGGGGGCTTGTAATTTGCATAAACTTACCCTGTGGGCTAAGGGAAGCACAATCACTAATCTTGTCCAATGTACCTCACCTAGGCCCTCATGTAGAAACAGGTGCTTGCATCCCAGAAGAAAGCCATTTGGTTCCCAGTAGCTCTTCATATGTGACTCCTTGGCTTGTGGTCAGCTTTGCCTTTGCACCTTGCATTTATAAGCCTCAGGGTGTCTATAGTGCATTGGGTTAAATGAAAGGGATGGAGCAGACAAAGCCCGCTGAATTACCTTTAACCAGCACGGAGCAACACTGAGAAATTGATTAAAATATCCATTCCCCTAATAGAGCGGCTGGTCCCAGTCTGGAAATTAATTAATGCTAATAGTACACAATCAAAACTGCTTTTGGAAATCTTCTTAGAACATTAACTAAAATGCTCATCTTTTTAATGCATTTGCCTGAGCCACGGAGGCTAAAAGCTTCACTTGTTCCATGCAAATGTGAAGGCGAGGAAAAAAAAAAAAAGAAAAGCACATTTAGGTATTTCAGGCTTGATAATGCTGGCTTTTCTGGCTAATGCAAGCCTGCTCTCAGGGCCTGGGCAAATGCCTCTCTTAGCTGCTGAGATGGAGAGAGTGACCTGGGGACTGCAGACAGTCAGTCACCTTTGCATTTTACACTATGGACCGCAAAAAGGGAAAACCAGCAGAGAAAGGAGCAAGAACTGAAGAGAGTCAGTTTAGGATCACCTGAATGCCTGGCCCTGGTGTGAGGGTGGGAGGCACAGAGCTTTGGGCGACACAAAGGGCTTCTGCAATTCAACAAAATGGTACATTTCTGTGATTTCCAGATAGAAAGGTTTCTGTAGCACCAACTCTCTTAGTAACTAACCGTCTGCCTGTATAATGAGCTTTTAACTTGGTTGGTCCTACGCTAGTCACCATGCATACGTTTAGGGGGATTTGGTTGCTCCAGCCGCTTCACTGAAAATCCTGGTGAACCTGGCCATGGCCTTACCCTTCAGTCACTGGTTTACTCAATTCTTATTTGCCTACTGCCTACTAACTAGCTGCAAGCAAAGCATGCCTCCAAGGAGCTCAGAGTTCGGTGTGGGAGACAGACATGCAGGTAGGCAAAGGGTGGTGCATGTCACAAAGATGTGCCCAAGTTGGAGTGGAGCTCAGAGGAGGGATGCTAACCCAGGAGAGGGCAGGGGCTCAGGGGCTGGTCTGAGAAGACTTTGGAGAAGGGATTGACAAGGATAGGGATTAGAAGCAGCATCAGGGGCATACGTGAATGTGTGTCTTATGTGTGTGTGCACATGCATGTGCATGCTGAGTATGTTTGAATGTGTGCAGGTATGTGACTATGTGAGTATATGTGTGCATGTGTGTGAGTGTATGAGAGTACATACCCATGTGTCAGCATATGGGAGTATGCATGCAAGTATGTGTGTGTGCATGTTGAGTGTGTTTGAATTTGTGCAGGTATGTGACTATGTGAGTATATGTGTGCACATGTGTGTGTATGAGAGTGTGTACACATGTGTCAGAGTATGGGAGTGTGAATGCAAGTATGTGTGTGTGCATGCTGAGTGTGTTTGAATGTGTGCATGCATGTGAGTGTGAATGTGTGTGCACATATGAATGAGGGTGTGAGAGAGCACATCCATGTGTGAGAGTGACTGTACATGGACATATACATGCATGTTAAGTGTGTGCTTGAATACATGAGCAGGAGTGTCTTTGTGTGTACATGTGTGTGCATGCCTGTGAGTGTGTGATTGTGTGTGTGCACATGTGTGAGGGTGAGAGCATATCCATGTGTGAGAGTGTGTGTGCACATCTGTGTGCATGTTGAGGGTGTGTTTGAATATATGAACATGTGCCTGTGTGTGTACCTGTGTGTGCGTGTTGCGTGTATGCACATACTTGAGGCTGTGTGTGTGTGAGGGTGCATATGGATATGTAAGTGTGGGCCAATGAGTGTACATGAGTGTGCTTGAATGTTTGCATGTGTCAGTGTGTAAGCATGCATGTCCATGTGTGTGCAGGAGCGCATATACATGTGTGAGTATTTATGTGTGGATATGATGCTGGGGGCACCTAGGCTGAGGCAGGCATGAGCCCATGGCTGGGTATAGTGGCAGAAATAGAGAAGAGATTTGCAACTTATGAACAGGGACATATCTCCCTTTCATCTCACAAATGGGGCAAATCTCTCCTCCCTTCGAGCTGGGTCCATGGCCTCCACTTGGAGCTAAGCTCCACCAGCTTCCCACACTGTCCACTGCTGGACAGGGGCTTATGTTCTGACCATCTCTTCCCTTTATTTGAAAAATAGGAGAGTAGTGGTTGATTGTGGAAGAGCACCTGACACTTAGCCCTTTATAAGTACCTGTGGAGTGCATGGATGCATCAACCACAGACCCGCTGTCTCAAAAGGAAACCAAGTCACAGTGGGCGGTTGAGACTCAACCTTCACAGTGCCAGGGTTGTACTGAGGGCTGGACACTGCCCCTCTGGGCCCTCACCACGTCCCTCCTACTGCACCTTCCACATTCCTCTCCTCTGTAGATTATCACTGAAAGCCCCTGCCCTTTCTCTGCCCCCATCAGCTCCTCTCCCAAGTGCTGTCTCTGTGCTCAGCTCATGGCATCATGCTATCTCTTAGAAACATGTCCAGGTAGGTTCACTGACTGTTCCTTAAACTAGCCTTCTCATATCCAGCAAATCCTGTGATATTCTCAACTCTGGCCACTGGAGACTACCCACAGCATGCCCAAAGCCCTCGTTCTACTTGTGTGTTGACTTGAGGCTGTGGGGGACATTTAGAGCCTCAGAACCCAGCCCTGAGTGTCCCTCTCTCATGGCACAGACCATGCCTCTTCCAAGTCTTAGAAGTTTTTTTTTTTTTCTCTCTAATTGGACTGGGACCCTCCTGAGGGCTGAGGCGTCTTTCATTCATGTCTGTTTTCTCAGTGCCTGCCCAGACTGGATTTTGACACAGAGTAGACACTCAGTAGCTCAATAGAGGTCTTTGTACATATGGAAGATTTGTCAGGGTGCCTCCAGAAAGAATGATGGAACTTGTATAAACTGACAAGATGATTACTGGAATTCATTTATTAAAAAAAAAAAAAAACTTCAGATATTTTATTATCCCAAACCCTGCATTTCAAGACATTTTTTATTCCAAATCTGACAAATGGATAGCTTCTCTCAGATTTTTTTCTTTTAATTATTTGCATTCATTTTCTGTTTCAAAGACATTTTAACATTGGGCAACCGGCTGATGGCTTAAACAGACGTTATTAATGGGAATATTAGAAAAATTAAAATCAGAACTTTTAATATAAGTTGAATGAAATGCTCAACCATCCGACCAAACTGAAGGGCTGATTATGCGTTCTGGGAGCACAGGAGAAGGAGAAAGACTTGAGTGGTATTTATTCTGGGGAGACAGCAAGTGAGATGGGAAGCGGGACCCAAGTCCCCATGCAGAGACCCTCGGGAACTCTGAAACCTTGGGCCACTCTCCTCTTCCTACATCTGAGTTTCTTCATCTAGACCCTGAAGAGAGGCTGAATGAGGCTTTTAATCTGGACCCAGGAGCTTTCTAGTCCTTCAGAGAGAGAGAGAGAGAACAGTGAACCCACTAAATTGCATGCCAAATTGAGGTGGATGTGCATTTTCCAAAATAGAGTGTTCCCAACTTTTATGGTATTTCCAGAGATCTGTGACTCAAAGACACTTAGTATCCATTAAACTAGGCAATGTCTAAGCTTTGTTCATTTTTAATTCATTCAGTCATTCAAGCAGTAGGTATTTATGGGCACCTGGTAGGTGCCAGGCCTTCTTACAGGCCCTGGAGATACAGTGGTGACCAGGAAGAAGTCTCCACTGCACCTGCTCTCCACTCAGGCCATTCTGTGTATGTGTGCCGAGATCCCGCCTTGATTCATACCTGCACTGGCCCGGAAAGTCAAACACCATTCCTCAGCTGTTTGGCTTTGATCAGGTATGTAGGATCCAGGGAGGGCTGGACCACTATGAAAGGCTGCAGGCTGAGCCTCAAGGACCCCACTTCAGGAGGCAGACATGCCTTCAGGGAAAGTGCTTATTAGGGACCAGTCAGCCACAAGGCTGGCCAGGCTCAGCGCCTCCGGGGCGGGTGGTGGACACAGCAGGCCCAGCCAGTTCTAAGGCACGGGGATGTATGACGCCAGAGAGCTATTTCCATAGAGAGCAGGAGACAGCGCAGTGCAGCCTCTCCCCTCGGCTTTCTGTGGCAACAGAGATTCCACAGGGGTGTGGGATGCGCAGCCCCACGACAGCTTCCAGGAGAGGAGGAAGGTGGAGATGCAGGATGCAGGGCAGTGGCAGCTCCCAAACAGGTGGCACTTTGATGGGAACTGAGTTACCTCAATCTGAGGGATCAGCACACACAGATATGCATATGGCAGGATGACCTGGGAAACGCAGGTCACATTTACACCCAGGTGGCTCATTTGTGAACATGGAGCCTGGAGAGGCCATTCTAAGATGTCCTGCCTGCTCTTTATGGGGTGTTAGACAGGCGTGGCCTGGACGTGGGTTGGGAGGGGTCACCTTTTTTCCAAAGGTGGTGACAGCATGCTGTGGCTCAGAAGAGGTCTAAGGAAAGGAGATTTATGTCTGCCTTCCACCATGCTGGGAGTGGAAGACTGCATCATGGAGCTGGAATCCAGGGAGATGCGAGGACCTGCCACACTAAACCAGGACTCCCATTAAATGTGAATTTCAGATAAACAAATGAATATATTTTTAGGATAAGTATATCTCCAATATTGCACGGGACATACTTCTCCTGAACAAATTGTTTGATTTGAAATTCAAATTTCTCTGAACATTCTGTATTTTTATCTGCTGAATCTGGCAACCCATCCAGAGTAAGAGCATGGCTCTGTATCTATGAAACTTATTTATTTATTTATTTTGACAAAAACTGATGTCAGGGCCGATTTGGTCTACAAATCGTACTTGACTCACCCCTGATCTAAGAGCAGGTGACACAACCCAAACAAAGTAGAGCAGATGAGACAGGGCCAGCTGGTAGCACGCCAGCTGCAGGGAGTCCCTTGTTCTCTAGAATGGCTCCTAGCACACAGTAGGTTCCTGGCCGTGGACTTGTTATTAATTCATGCTCAAAGCTTACATCAAATAGATATGAAACAATTGCATGAATGCCCTTAAACATGAGTCAAGCATGCACGCACTGCAAGGAAATGTATAGCTTGCTGGATAAAGCCCAGGCCCTGAGTCTCCACCCTCAGAACGTAGGTTCAGGGTCCAGCACCTCCTGATTATGTTTTCGTGAGACATGACTTCATCTCTGTAAGCATCTGATTCCTCATTTGCAAATGTAAGCTAGAAATACTTATTTCATGAGGTTATGCAAGGATTGATGAGTTGCGTTACTGATAATAGTGTCATACGGCTCTCACTTTTGCTTCTCAGCCCTCCTTCCCAGCCTTCTCCTTGCTCTCCTCCTCTCCCAGGTAAGCACACATTGCCCCAGAAAATAGAAAGACTCCTCTTCCCTTTAGCTGGCTCACAATTTAAAGGAGCAGAATCCCTCAGTTCCTGCTGCCAGATCGCATTTGCTAAACAATCATTTTGCTAACTGGGATTCAGACAATGTAGGAAGAAACACTTGAAAACAGTTTTAATTGGTGTTGAAAATAAAAAGGAGGAGAAAAAAAAAGTCAGAACATTATTAAATTTTGCTGCCATAATGACCATTGTAGAATTGACTGGTTATTTCCCCATTAGAACATAATGACATCCATTGTTGGCGGCTCTGTACTTGATTATAAGATAATGACAATAATTCATTGTTTGCCGTTTACCTTGAGACAAGGTAACCACAAGTTTAAGGGAAGATGTACAAGAGGTAAATTATATGTTGCTAAATATGAAACAGCACCTCACTTGTCCTGGTTTATAGCAATAAAAACAACAATTTTAGATAGAACATACATTTAGTAGGTTTTCCCCCTAGGAGAGACAGAGACATTGATCATCGCATAATTACTACAAAGGAAAATCCTGCTAAATTGTTAGGTTTAGATACGGTACAAAACCATCTCCTTGAACTACGCAGAGAAAAAGGAGCTTTTTGGACCTTTTGCTTGCTGTTTGAACGAAGCCTTTTCTAATCACAGAGCTGGAAGCCACCTCAAAGCTCATCCAGGGTGGGGGTTTTCAAGAACCTTTTAAAAATGAAGCACCTATTTGCAAATAACGGTTGTTTGCAGATGGGTTTTATGTGAAACAGATTTGAGTCTCAAACTCAGCCCTTTTCTACCACCTCCTCTGCAGGGTCCCCAGTCATTTGGCTCCTGCCACCTGCTGCCTGCAGAGGCTGCGTCCACATTGCACCTGTCCTCAAGGTTACAGGTTTGCCTGCTTGGGCTCTTTTCTTCACTGGCAGTCAAATGAATCCTCTAACCCTCAGATCAGGTCCATCACTCCTCTGGAGGACAGTTTGGCAATTTCTTACAAAGCTAGACGAGGTCTTACCGTATGATTCAGCTATCATGCACCTGAGCATGTATCCACATAAACTGCAAACCAATGTCCACACAAAAACCTGCACATGAAGGTTTACCCATCATTGCCAAAAACTGAAAGCAGCTGAGATGTCCCTCAATGGCTGAATAGATTAACAAACTGGGGTTCAGCCACACAGTGGAATATTATTGGGCAATCAAGAAAAATGAGCTATCAGGCCATGAAAAGGTGTGGAAGAAACGTAAATGCACATTACCAAGTGAAAGAAGCTGAAAAGGCTACATGCAGAATGATTCCAACTATCTAACATTCTGGAAAAAGCAAAGTTACCGACAATAAAAACATCAGTGGTTGCCAGAGTTTCAGGGGGAAGGAGGAGGGGTGAGCAAGTGAAGCACAGGATTTTTAGGGCAGTGAACCTCTGGGATACGATGCTGTCATGGAGGAGACGTGACACTTATGCACTTGTTAGAACCCGCAGGATGTATAACACAGAGTGAACCCCAATATCAACTATGGACTTCAATTAATACTAGTGTGTGAATATTGTTTCATCGATATTAGCATATGAACCACACTAAGACGTTAATATTACTGGAGACTGTGTGAAGGGAGAGGAGTACTCTCCGCCGTACTATCTGCTCCGTTGCTCTGTAAACCTAAAACTGCTCTAAAAAACCCCAAAACTATAACTGAGCATCTCCTTTGGTTAAAAACCCAAGTCTTTACCATATTCTCAAGAACCTCCACAGCCCACGTTTGCCATTACCATGTTTATTTCTTCCACTTCATCCCTCCTGCTTCCACACCTCATGCTGGCCTTTCCCTCAGCCCCTAGTCTCGCTCTTGACCTGTTCCAGTCTCTGTCTGAATGCCACCTGGGCCATCCCACCCAGGGGGTGGCACTCCGTCCCTCCTGCTGTCTTTTCTCACTGGCTTTTGTTTCCTTCTTAGATGCAGTCCTTTAATTTTTCTCCTTATTTTCTGTCTCTTCCATGACAAGTTCACGGATGCTTCCCCAGCACCTGGCAGTGGCTGGCACATAGAAGGTGCTCAGTAAGTATTTGTTGAAAGAATAAAGGTGGAGCTGCTTCCCCTCATCCCTGTCCCCTAGGAAGCTCCACACTGCTTGAAAAATCCTGGAGATGCAGTTAAAGCACAGGTCTAGCTCCAAACCCTTGATCCTATACCATAATGTTGGTTAGGGTGTGGGACCTGCAGGACCCTATCATCTGATGGGGCAAAGTATGTGGCTCTCTTCAACCAGGGACCTGTGGGGGAAATACCACCAGGTTCTCCAGGGCTGCATCTTGCAAATGGTCTTAATACAAGCTTGATTTTTTTTTTTTTTCATTCTAGCTTTAAACACATATACCCACACACAGAGAGAAACATTAAGTTTGCCTATGATGTGTGATAAGGTTTGGCTGTGTCCCCACCCAAATCTCATTTTAAATTGTAGTTCCCATAATCCCCACATGTTGTGGGAGAGACCCACGGGGAGGTAATTGAATCGTGGGGCAACTACCTTCATGATGCTGTTTTCACGACAGTGAGTGAGTTCTCACGAGATCTGGTGGTTTTCTAAGAGGCTTTTCACTCTTTGCTCAGCACTTCTCCCTCCTAACATCATGTTTGTTTCCCCTTCTGCCATTACTGCAAGTTTCCTGAGGCCTCCCCAGACATGTGGAACTGTGAGTCAATTAAAACTCTTCAATTCTTTATGAATCACCTAGTCTCAGGCAGTTCTTTATAGCAGCACGAGAATGGACTAATACAATGTGACAAGGTTCAAAGTCTCACTAAAGCCCGCATGTGGTTGCTGGACAAAGACCTGAAATCAAGATGCAATCTATTCAGAGGAAGGCCAAGGTTCTGCTGGCACAGGGCTGACCCTGCCAGTGTCTCCTGTGCTGTCTGCTTCAGCAGGAAGTTCTTCTTTTTTTTTTTTTTTTGAGACGGAGTTTCACTCACATTACCCAGGCTGGAGTGCAATGGCGCGATCTCGGCTCACCGCAACCTCCGTCTCCTGGGTTCAGGCAATTCTCCTGCCTCAGCCTCCTGAGTAGCTGGGATTACAGGCACGCACCACCATGCCCAGCTAATTTTTTTTTTGTATTTTTAGTAGAGACGGGGTTTCACCATGTTGACCAGGATGGTCTCGATCTCTTGACCTCGTGATCCACCCGCCTCGGCCTCCCAAAGTGCTGGGATTACAGGCTTGAGCCACTGCGCCCGGCCAGCAGGAGGTTCTTTTATTGAACATGCTGAGTGGAAAATTCTCTCTGCATCTGGATGACACCTTCTTCCCAGGCCACCTCTTGGGGACATTCTGGCTCTGCTTTCTCCTTCCCTTTGACAGAGCCTAGTATTTAAGGGTGTGGTCTTGGGCTGGAGCATCTGAGTTTGCACCCCAGCTCCACAACTTATTAGGAATGTGGCCTTGGGCAAGTTACCCTGCTGTGCCTCCGTTTTCTCTTCTGTAAAATGGGGGGAGGGAATAAGTACAGTTCAGATTAAATGATTTTGCCCATGTCAAGTGATTAGAAAAGTGCCTGGCAAATTTTAGGTACAAAAAAGGGCTAGCAACGATGCACATCGGTTGCGTCAGTGGCATTTTGAGACTTCCCATCCCCACTGAATGTCGGCAGTGACTCTTCTCCAGACCCATACATAGACGCCTCAGCCACTTCTGTCCTGAACAGAAATCCCATGGCTCTCCCTTCAACATTCCACATTGCACTTGGACTGGAGAAACTGAGGTCGGAAGTTGTAATGTGGCTGGGTCAAGGTGATAGAGCAAATCGGTATCACTCAAGAGATAAAAGCTGGAATTCATAGGCTATGCTGGCTTCTGCTTTCTCCCTGAAAACGTCACATTGAAACCACAGGGACATTGTCCAGCCCCACAGTTGCAGTGGAGCTTCCTCACTGTCCTGAGAGTTGTTGATCTTTTTGAGACTTAAGGTGGGGTGGACATGAAGACCCACCTCTCAGAGCACCAGGGCATCACTGACCAAGGGCTCCAGCTCCTATGCTCTGAAATCTGTCAATCCCCACGTCAGTTCTCAGGCTGCATGTCCCAGAGGATGCTCTCAGCCAAAGACTGAACACAGCAGGCCCATTCCTGGGAAAACCAGGACTTCTTAACCTAGCAGGTTTGCTTGAAGACTCCTTCAGGGCCTCGCTGTATTTCCTTCAACTGCACTACAGACGAAGATGTTTCTGCCTGACCTTCTTTCCTGCCCTTTCTCCTCACATGGGTCAGATCTCCATCACTGCCAGACAGTTCTACCAGCCTCCCTTCACTCCCTCTGCCTACTCACGTCCTAGGCACCTCCTCCAGGAAATCTTCTGCATGTCTATTCCTGCCTGAGTGTCTGCATCTCATAAGATCTGGACTGATATCCATGTAGCATAACTTTCCCCAGTAAGGTGCACCTGTACACAGGCAATCAGAATTCAGGGGCTTTCAGACACCTAAACTATATCTGCCACAGCCCTTCATTTTAAAATACCAGTCATCGGCTGAATGCAGTGGCTCACCCCTGTAATCCCAGCACGTTGGAAGGAAAAGGCAGGAGGATCACTTGAGGCCAGGCATTTGATATTAGCCTGGCTAACAGAGCGAGATCCTGTCTTTCCAAAAAATAAATAAATAAAATAAAATAAAAAATTATCCAGGTGTGTTGGTGCACACCTGTAATCACAGCTACTCAGGAGGATCTGAGTTTGCCTGAACTGCGAGCTGGAGTCTGCAGTGAGCTATGATCGCCCAACTGAGCTCCACCATGGGTAACACAACAAGACGCTGTCTGAAAAACAAAAACAAACAAACCCAAAAGCCAAAAGCCAAAACTGTAATCATTTAAAGCAATTGAAGCATTAGTCTTAACAGAAGAATTTGTCTATGCAGACTGGCAAGATCAGTTTGCTTATTCATTCAACAAACATTTACTCGATATCTATTTTTCTGCTTAGTCTAATACCAGCATCAAAAGGGCACAGCTACTCCTCTTAAGATGCCCCCATGCCCCCAAGCAGGTGGGGGAAACAGACAGACAAAGAAATAATACACTACAAGTGGTTTTGTTGAAGCACAGGTGGGCATGAAGAAAAGAGAGGGAAGCCCAAGTTGAGTCTTGAAACAGGAATAGTTCGATAAGAAAAGAAGAGGAGCATGTGTTTATTTGCATGGGGAATAGCATCTTGTGAGCTCAGGTCAATAAAAGAACATGGCTTGAGGCTGATGCAGTTCGCCACAGAAGCTGAGAGCACAGGCTCCAGAGCTAGGCTGCCTAGTTCTGGGTCCTGATTCCACTACTTCCCAGTGTGTAGACGTGCATGTGTTTCTAACCTCATGCTAGCGAGTGCCCTGGAAAAACAGGAGGTAGTCATGCCTCATGGGGCTGTTGGGACGATTGAAATAGTTCGTAAGTACAAAGCTACTTAGATCAGTTAATGGCATGCACTCTTAAATATTATCCATCATTTTGGCCACTGTATCAAATATGTCAGGCCATGAGATTTAAAGGGTGATTGTATTACACTGAGCACTGTGGCTGTTTTCTCCATAGACGGCGACTCTGCAGTTTCTGGACCTTATGTGCTTACTAAGAGCTGGGCAGGCATCATCTTTGAATTTCATACCCAAAGCACAGGAGGCACCAAAATACTCCAAGTCTGTCTTAGGAAAGGGCATAAACATAGAAATGCAGCCTCCCAGGGGAATCTCAGAACCATCTGGTTCTCCCTCCCACCCAAAGCAGGAAACCCCTTCATAGCATCCCAGAAAGAGGCCCTCCAGTTTCTGCTAACACACTTCCAGAAACGAGGTCCTCACTCCCTAACAAGGCAGCTTGTTCGGGGTGCACCCAGCTGTTGGAGAGTTTGTCCTGACATTGAGCTGAAGCCTGGCTCCCTGTAACTTCCACCACTGTTCCTGGTTTTCCATCTGGAATTCCAGAGAACAAATCAAATCAGCTCCCTCACCCCTACAAAAAATTAAAAAAAAAAAAAAAAGATTTGAAACACATTGGCTGTTCTTGAATATTTTCTTCAGGGTAATTGTGTCCTATTCTTCTACCCACTTTCCCCAGGACATGGCCTCTAAGCTCTGTGACCCTCAGGGCCTGCCTCTCCAGGGCTGGAGCCCGGTTTGCAGTTAGGTGTTGGGACTTGTCTTGCCTCCGTATTCTAGAGAAAACCAGTGCCCCAGTTTCAAACTGCTGCTGGAGGAGGGGTAGGGTTTCCCTTCTCCTGGAGTTTTATCTTAGGTAGAGGGGATTCCGCAGGCATAACACTACTGGCCTCTCTCTTTTCCCTCATTTGCTCTTACTCTAAGAGTAAACTGTTTGGGAATTTTGGAAGGAATACCCCGGGATGCTTGGCTCAGATCTCTTTTTATTGGTTTATTTATTTTTCCATAGGAAGCTACCTGCACCAGAGAAGGTGAGTTCTGCTTGTTCCTGGATGAGATCAGTTTTGTTTTAGGTTCCTCAAGAAAGGGTGATTGCAGTAACCCATTCTGGGATATAAGTGCTAGGGAGCCCACCCACTTGCAGAGAGAAGCCTCCTTCTCCACGAGTTACTGGAGAAACAAGGTGTCATTGTGACTGACGGTTTCAAAACCACATGGGGGGAAGGAGTGCTCTTTATATTATACCCTGTAGGACCCCCAAACCTGCATGTGATTTGTTCAATGGGAACTTCGATATTGTTGCCATTAGATGGTTTTTGTTATACACATGTTCTCAGGCTATATATAGTCGTAGACATACAAATTTCAAAACATAGTATCTTCAGATTGCATAAAACATACTGAAAGAGCTATGTAATTGTCTTCATGTTAACAGTTTCCTTTTTAAACTTAGCAGTGGTTTCATGACTGTCTAATCTAGACAAGCCTTGATGAATTGGCCTGAACAGAATCGCCCCATAATCCAATTCAGCATGGCTAGATGGCGACCACTTCAGCCTTATCTCAGCGAGACCCATGACCTTTAAAATAATCACATTGTCCTCTCTATGCATCTTTAAGTACTTCTCTAATACAGGGGGACAGCCCAGCCCCGGGACTGTGGTGCTCCTTACTTAAAGAATTCTAAAACCTCCTTTCCATCTCTCTTGTCCAACTGGCTGGAGCAACGCTTTTTTCCAAGTGGTACTTTGTCAGAAAACAGCAAAAATAAAAACATTGGCATGGTTACCCAAGCTGAATATCTCAGCTTTTATTTTTCATTTTGAAAGTATGAAGTCTGAGTTGTTCATACTGCATAAACTCAAAAGTCCTTTTTATTAACACCGTTTTAGAAATGATAAAGCTTCACCTACCTCAAAACACCAAACAAAATATATTTTTTTAACTTCCATTTTGGAACAAGGTAGATATAGAATATCTTCATTAGCTAAAAAGTACATTTTTTCCCCTGTAGATTTCCATTAAAAAAAATCTAAGTTTCTCGCCTCCTTTCCCCCAACAATTATTTAATCAAATATTTTGACTTCTAGCACCAGTTAGAGGAATATATATTAAAAGAATTATTCATCTATTGAAAGGAAAAATGACTTGACCTTATCTAAGTGATATACACACAGAGGAAAACACTGTAATTCAGGAAATCACTTGCTGTGGTTCAGAGAACCAGAGAATTCACATTCTTTTTTCTTTTCTTTTTTTCTTTTCTTTTTTTTTTTGTCTCCTTCTGTATTATGTTGTTTGTTTGTTTGAGACAAGATCTTTCTCGGCTGCCCAGGCTGGAGTGCAGTAGTACCATCAGAGATCACTGCAGCCTCGAACTCCCGGGCTCAAGCAATCTTCCTGCCTTAGCTTCCCGAGTAGCTGAAACTACAGGCGTGTGCCACCAAGCCTGGCTAATGTTTTTCTTTGCTGTGGAGACAGGGTTTCACTGTGCTGTCAGGGCTGGTCCCCGTCTCCTGGGCCCAAGCGGTTCTCCTGTCGTGACACAGCATCCCAAAGTGCTGGGATTACCATGCCCGGCCTCTTTGTCTCCTTCTGTTTGGTCATCAGGAAGGTTTTCTCTCTCCACTGCCTCACTTGCACCCCACCATCTGTGCAGAGGCTTGGACACTGCCTCTCTGGAAACTTCTTAGGGATTCAGAACCCACCTCCCACTCCTAAAGGAAATTCAGCAACCTCCTGGGACCCTCAAGTTCCACTTCGCCTTCCTTTTGCGCCTCTCAGCTGAAACTGAAGTGAGTCATTTGGAAAGCAAGTTGAAATTATTATTACTATTAATAATTATTTTAATACATTCACTCTGGGAAAATTTAAATTCTCTACCAACATGAGCATATGGAAGTTTCCCAACACAAGTCCTGACCTGTTCACCAGGCATGGAAGGAGATTTCCCAGTGGTATTTTATAGAAGAGGAAGTTGAGTCAAGTGAGACTGAAATGACCTCCCTGCAGCTGGTAAATTTCATATTTGAGATTCAATACCAGGTTCTCTGACTCTAAGTCCAGCATTTCTCTTTTTATACCACACTCTCCACATTATCTCTGAAATGGGTGTAATCAGACTTATTCCATGGGATAAGAATAAAGAGTAAATGAAATGAGACATGCAAAAAGCCCATTTTACTTGAAGTAATTCCTACAAATATAAGGTATGCTACCATAAATGCTTGGGAAGCTTGAAGCCTAGGTTTTCTACTTTTAAAGTTGTGTCATCTGCCAAATGCCCCTTCTGAAGTTCAGTTACCTCATCTATAATTAATTAGTATTTATGTGTGCCTGTAGGATTGATATTTGTTATAAGGTCTGTATCGGAGCCACTGGCATGTAGTAGATACTCATTAAAAGTCAGTTTCATTGTTTATGGGAACTCAGTGATAACACGGACTAATGTGAGCTTGAATCAAAAGTCTTTATGAATAGTCTTTTCTCACACCTTCTCATTTAAAAAGAAATCTAAAACTTCCGAAAACAAACACAAAACACCAACAGACAATTATTTTTATGACATTCTAAAGCAGCAGTCCCCAACCTTTTTGGCTCCAGAAACAGGCTTTGTAGAAGACATTTTTTCCATGAACCATGGGAAGGTAGGGGATGATCTAAGGATGATTCAAATTCGTTACATTCATTGTGCACTTTATTTCTATTATTACATTGTAAATATATGATGAAATAATTATATAACCCACCATAACATAAAATCACTGGGAGCCTGGAGTTTGTTTTCCTGCAACTGGATGTTCCATCTGGGGGTGATAAGAGACAGTGACAGATCATCAGGTGTTAGATTCTCATAACGAGCACACAACCTAGATGCTTCGCATGCATAGTTCACAGTAGGGTTCATGCTCCTGGAATCTCATGCCACTGCTGATCCGACAGGTGGCGGAGCTCAGGTGGGAATGAGAGTGATGGGGACCAACTGCTGTGCCGTTCAGTTCCTAGCAGGCCATGGACCCGCACCAGTAGGTGGCCTGGAGGCTGGGAACCCCTGTTCTGAAGTTCCCTGATTGAAATTAGTTAGTCCAGATGGGGTATTTTATTTTAATTAATTAATTAATTTATTTGAGGTGGAGTTTAGCTCTTGTTGCCCAGGCTGGAGTGCAGTGGTGCGATCTCAGCTCACCGCAACCTCCACCTCCTGGGCTCAAGTGATTCTCCTGCTTCAGCCTTCCTAATAGCTGGGATTACAAGCATGCACCACAACACCCAGCTAATTTTATATTTTTAGTAGAAATGGGGTTTCTCCATGTTGGTCAGGCTGGTCTTGAACGCCCAACCTCGGGTGATCCACCCGCCTCAGCCTCCCAAAGTGCTAGAATTATAGGCATGAGCCACCGCACCCGGTCAGATGGAGTATTTTAATGAGATCACTTCTTTCACCCTGAGTGAGTATGAAACACATGAATATATAACTGTTAACCATCCATTCAACACAACTCCTTCCAGTGGCTACCATAGGGCAGTTTTGGCCCTGGAAGTAGGATATGGAAATGTACAAGACACCGCTCCTGCCTTTAGATAGCAAAGGGTCGTGGGAGAGATGGCAGGGGATGAATCATAGTAATAGGTGTGATAATTAACGTCAATTAATAGTACTTATTCACTTAATATTAATTGATAGCAATATTAACATCTGTGTAGAGGGGGCAGGTAAAGGAGCAAGCAACTGACCAAGAGCTGTAAGGAAAAAAATCATCAGTCACTGGCGATGCCACTCCTGAGGAATCCACTGCAGCTCTTCTGGGTAAGTCAGATTATTCCCAGCAGGAGAGGCAGCCCAGGAAAAGGGAAAGGGACGTGAAGTTCAAAGAATCCCATTGGGTTGGTGCAAACGTCATTGCAGTTTTTGCCATTACTTTCAATGGCAAGAATGGCAATTATGTTTGAACCAACCTAATACAGGCTGCCCATGGTGGTGGTCGGTGTGTGATGGGGAGAGAACTCTACTAGCAGGGGAGTTGCCAGCAGGCAGGTCTGAAGTGGCAGGTGGGCCGTAGTACAAGCACGTATAGCCCAGCATGTTAATTTTCAGAGAACAGCATCGTTAGTGCCTTCCTCCCTGCAAGCCCTTGCCCTGCCTGTATCTGCAAGTCCTGCTGCTTCTCCAGGGAGCTGGGCTCTCCCTTGCTCAGCACAACCTGCCTGTGTCCTCAGAGGGGCTCCGTATTACGGGGCCACCAGGCCAAGCTGTGGATGGGGGTGGGAGGTGGTGAGCCGTGAAAGGAGAGGGCCCAGCCTCTCCAAACCTTTTTAAGACAACATGAAAAACCACTCACGTACTTTCAAATAGGTGAAATTTCGCTTTCAGCTTTATTTACCTGAGAATGAATTTCAGTTTGAAGAGGCCTTTATGCCGTTGGAGGCGAAGCACCTGAGATAGAAGCAATTTTCAACAAGAGTGCTACACATTTGTCTTTATAACAATTTGTGTGTAACAGCTTTTATGCAAATGACACTAAAGTGGCACCTTTTTTTCTAAATTGGACATTTTTATGGTTATAATTTTCTTCTGTAATAACAGCAAAAAAAAAAAAAAAAAAATAGTTGTCCCAGTGGAGTTGAACATCTCATCTTTGAGCACTGTCTTGTGAAGTTGGAATGACAAGTTTCTTTCATTTGCGCCAAGAATGTCAAAAAAGTGTTCTTTGTCTTCCTTGTCTTCGTTTTCAGAGACGGTTCAACTTTAGGCACCATCGCCCCCCATCAGCAACCCTGAGTAATCAGAATGGTCTCATAAAGCCCCCACACAGATCCCAGGCACCCAAAATACTGCCTGCTCTTTCTCCTTCCAAGCCGAGCAGCATAAATTAACTTGGTTAGATTTCAGTTTCAACACGTTGTTGGGTCTTTTGCATTCATGCCCACTTTTCCCTAAGTCAGACAGGTGACTTTTATAGACAATGGGGTTTAATTGACTCCAACACAATGGAATTTATATACAGTATTCCAGGCAACCATCCCAAGATGCTCGTAGAATAATCCACGTTATTGTTGCTTAATCGACCGAAAATTTTTGCAGAAACAACAGGAGACCGCATGTGTTTCAAATAATGACTTAAATATATCCAAGGACTCAGTGAAACAATATTCCATAATTTGTGGCAGTGGAGGCCCTTGGGATGGGCAAAACTGGAAGGTTGTAGCATGAGCGCAAGGGAGGAGTGGAGAGAGGTGCTGGGAAGAACTGAAAAGAGCGGAGGCCTGTGCCTTGCCTGACCTTGGAGGAGTTTCTCCCTCTTTCTGCCCTTCTGATTCCCGAATGTTTCCCCCCACCCCACCTTTGTTCTAAAGTCAATCGTTAAAAGGGATTGTTTTAATATATTCAGAGAAACTTGCTATAGTATTAACTCATGATTTTTTGAATTTGGAGTGAGCAAGAGAAGAAGAAATTCACAGGCAAGAGACGAAAATCTGTCTGTTGAGAGGCTACAACTCGGTACCATAAAAGGAAGAGACTCCGTCACATCTAGACTTGAACCCAAGAATTTAGAACTTACTAGGTATTTAGGTATTTTTTTTTAACATTTATTTATTTATTTATTTTACTTTAAGTTCTGGGACACATGTGCAGATCGTGCAGGTGGTTTGTTGCATAGGTATACACGTGCCATGGTGGTGGCTTACTGCATCCATCACCCATCATCTACATCAGGTATTTCTCCTAATGCCATCCCTCCCCAATGCCCCCACCCCTTCTATTCCTCCCCTAGTCCCCCACCCCCCAGGCCCTGGTGTGTGATGTTCCCCTCCCTGTGTCCGTGTGTCCCCACTGTTCAACACCCACTTATGACTGAGAAGATGCGGTGTTTGGTTTTCTGTTCTTGTGTCAGTCTGCTGAGAACGATGGTTTCCAGATTCATCCATGTCCCTGCAAAGGACATGAACTTATCCTTTTTATGGCTGCATGGTATTCCATGGTATATACGTGTCACATTTTTTTATCCAGTCTATTATTGATGGGCATTTGGGTTGGTTCCAAGTCTTTGCTATTGTGAACAGTGCCGCAGTAAACATACGTGTGCAAGTGTCTTTATAATAGAATGATTTATAATCCTTTGGATATATACCCAGTAATGGGATTGCTGGGTCAAATGGAATTTCTGTTTCTAGATCCTTGAGGAATCACCACACCGCCTTCCACAATGGTTGCACTAATTTACACTCCCACCAACAGTGTAAAAGTGTTCCTATTTCTCCACATCCTCTCCAGCATCTGTTGTCTCCAGATTTTTTAGTGATCACCATTCTAACTGGTGTGAGGTGGTATCTCAATGTAGTTTTGATTTGCATTTCTCTAATGACCAGCGAATGATGAACATTTTTTTCATGTTTGTTGGCTGCATAAATGTCTTCTTTTGCTAGGTATTTCACATGGAGGAAGTAAACCTCCCCTTTCTAAACCTTTGTCTACCCATGTGTTAGTCCATTTTTGCTGCTGTAAGAAGATACCTTAGTCTAAGACATTTATACACAGCAGTCACTTATTGATCACAGTGTTGAAGACCAGGAAGTCCAAGGTGAAGGCACTGGCAGACTGGGTGTCTGGTGGGGACCTGTTTCTCACAGGTGGCATTTTCTATGTGTCCTCACATTGTGGAGGAGACAAGGAAACTCCCTCAAGCCTCTTTTTTAAGGGCATGGATCCCATTAATGAAGGTAGGCTCATGATTTAATCACCTCCTAAAGGCCCCACCTCTCAATACTGTCACGCTAGGGATTAAATTTCAATATATGGATTTTGGGGTGGCACAAACATTGAGTCCAAAGCAACCCACATAAAAAATGGAGCCAGTGATGTCTATCACAGGAGGCCCTCATGAAACTCAAAGGAGATCATAAGAATCATGCTGACATCTATAAATGGGTGTTTATGTTTTTATTGATATCATGAAGACTTATTTTCTTTTCTTCATTGAACTGAGATTATATGGTCACCCAGAAGCTACCTGCTATGTTGTTACTACCACCTAATCCGAAGGGTTGTAGTTTGTGACTTGAAAATGGACACCTGTAATGAGTCACCAATCATAACGCAATGGCTGTTCCTCAGCTTCTTTCCTGATTTGTGGTCTTTCCTTTGCCCAGAAACACTGATGCTGCTCAGCCATGCCCAGTCCCAGGCAGGCACTGGAGATTCAGAGATAGACAGGGCATGGTCCCTGCCCCCACAGTTACTTCCAACTCACTCTAAGTACAAGGCTTTTATTAGATGTACACGGAAGCCATGTTTCCTCCCCTTCTCTCTCCTGGAGGGAGTGTTATGTCCCTGCTGGTGGAATATTAGGTGATTCTTACTTATAATTTTAAAACTTTTAATTTAACCCTTTATGAAATATATGAACATCTTTTGAACAAAAATGTGTTATATGTAAGATGAAAAAGCTGTTTTTACTGTGAAATGAAAAAAAAAACCTCATAACGAAAATAGTTCCAAAGGGAAGTTGGCCAATTTTGATACACAAATTTTGAATTAGAGAGGTTTTAAATAAATGGAATGTGTAATCTGTTTCAGTAGAAAAGTTTATCTGTCCATAAATAGATAGATAGATAGATGGATAGATAGATAGATAGATAGATAGATAGATCAGATAGGTATGTAGGTATGTAGGTAGATTATAGATGGTAGATAGAAAGATAGCTGATAGATAGATAGATAGATAGATCTGGAAGCTAGATTAGTACATATGTGTGTACACTGTGTATGTGCACAGCTGGGTGTATATACACACATGCTCACACCTATCAATGCCCACACCTATCAATGTGTGTATATACACACATGCCCATACCACACATATATGAAAATATAGAGGCGTTTTGTGAAACACCACATCTTCAGCTGAGGCCCCTTGGTGGGATTCCTGTGCTTTGATTCCTTCCTCCTGGCCATCTCGTCTGTCCCTGGGTGGG
The DNA here is from genome assembly GCF_001604975.1 of Cebus imitator. Classification (NCBI taxonomy): domain Eukaryota; kingdom Metazoa; phylum Chordata; class Mammalia; order Primates; family Cebidae; genus Cebus; species Cebus imitator. The sequence continues at coordinate 5,850,701 of NW_016107367.1, read as the reverse complement.
ATGTCTTGACCCTCCTTCCTCCAACTGCCCTTGATCCTCTACATTGAAGAACAAATGGTAGGACTAGGCAGCCCTGGCTCAGGATGCCACCCTTGACCACCTGGCCTCTGATTTCAGCCTGCAAGTCCTCCCAGACCATAGAGAAGAGGGGGAGCACGGTCTCCCAGGCCATACAGAAGAGTGGGAGCATGGTCTCTGGGGTTCCTCTCTCCGCACTGCCACTTGCTGATTAGTTTACTTGTTTATCTTTTATGTACGTTAGTCCTCTTATCAGCAAAATACAAAAAAAAACCAAAGACAATCTCAGAGACTGTTAGAGGAATGAAAATCCTTGACATATGCTGGTCATTTTATAACATCACTTCCTTTTTCTCTGAGTTGATGGCTTGGAAGAGGAATAGTGACATTTCAACTCCCTATAAGCTCATTAATAAAAACTGAGGTTTTTTAAATTTTATATTTTCAGAGAGCAATCTTAGAGACATTATATAGTTACTATCCTTCACCCTCTGGACAGATGAAAAAACTAAGTATCCAAGTGGGTGGTGCCTAAGTGCTGGTGACACAGACCAGTCTAGAGTCCAGACAGCAGAAGATGTCCACTGGGGAAATTCTATTCCAGAGTTTTGTCCCACATATCACAATGTGCTGGAAGCACAGTTTCACCTTGCACTCTTGTAAGCAGAAATGCTTAGGGGCCAGTGTGCATACATCAGCATATATCTATATATCCTTACAGAAACCAAATATTGAAGCGTGTCACCATTCTAGGATTGCCGCACAAGACAAAGCAATTTGCATGAATCCTTTGTGAGCTCTCTTTTGCAGTGGTAGAAACTCATTAAAATCTCATGAAATACTTCTACATAAAATTTGAAGCGATGCCGAGCTGCCGCCCTAAAAGTTAATATGTGTGTGTTCAAGGGGAGGGATTGGGGGGAGGGGATACATGTATTTGAAGCAGCTCATCATTGGGTACAGCTGCCGTAGAACAGGCGAATTCCTTAGCATATTTTAATTACTGTCTGGCTGCCCCTGTAAATAAATGAGCCAGTGGCTGGAGCTTGGAGCAGGCTGGGGACGGAAGCAGAGGCGTGGAGTCCCAGTGGTCCCTCTACTTGCAGCAGGGCTGAGCTTGGGCATGATTGCTGCAGTGGGAAGAAAGCCTGCTGGCCTACCTGGGATTAATGAGTACCCAGGGAACGTGGGATGGCTCTAGGCTGGAGCTGGGGTCATTAAATTCTGCTGGTCATTAATCCCCTGGAAATGCCCAGGGCTGAGGTCATTATTCTTGGGAGATAAAAAATTCAGGACCAAACAGCACAAGAGCATGAATATCGTGCATGTTTCAGATTGGTGGTATGTTTTTCAATTTGTTGACAGAGTCCAATTCCAGGAAAACAAATCTCTGCCCCGTGTACCCACTGTGCACACATCGATCACTTCAATATCAACTTTGAATCTAACCAGCACTTTTGCTGTGTCCCTACTGTGTGTCAGGAGCTGTGATAAGCTTAATTTCCTTTATCCCCCTAGGAGATAAAGGTCATGCTCTTGAGTTTAATTGTAGGAAATTGAAATTCAGAGAGAATAAGTGACTTGGGTAAAGTCACACAACTATTCTTCAGTCTCTGGGCTTGGTGCTTTTTCCCCTTATATCAAAGTCTCTTTCCCAGTGGTGCAAATTGTTTAAGCAGTGTATCAGATGGCAAACATCTTTTTGTTTTTAAATCCTTTCAGCTAGTTGTCCTCTTCCTACAAGACAGAAAAGAGGCTCAATTTCACTTTAAAATTGCTGCAGTGGCCAGGGGCAGTGGCTCACATGCCTGTGATCCCAGCACTTTGGGAGGCCAAGGCAGGTGAATCACTTGATGTTAGGAGTTTGAGACCAGCCTGGCCAATATGGTGAAACTCTGCCTCTATTAAAAATACAAAAATTAGCTGGGTGTGATGGGGTGTGCGTGTAATCTCAGCAACTTAGGAGGCTGAGGCAGGAGAATCCCTTGAACCTGGGAGGCGGAGGTTGCAGTGAGCTGAGATGGCATCACTGCACTCCATCCTGGGAGACACAGCAAGACTTTGTCTCAAAAAAAAAAAGAAAAAAAGCTGGGGTGCGGTGGCTCATGCCTGTAATTCCAGCACTTTGGGAGGCCAAGGCGGGGCATCACCTGAGGTCGGGAGTTTGAGACCAGCCTGACCAACATGGAGAAACCGAGTCTCTACTAAAAATACAAAAATTAGCTGAGTGTGGTGGGGTGTGTCTGTAACCTCAGCTATTGGGAGGCTGAGGCAGAAGAATCATTTGGACCTGGGAGACGGAAGTTGCGATGAAAAAAGATTGAGCCATTGCACTTCAGCCTGGGCAACAAGATCAAAACTCTGTCTCAAAAATAAATAAATAAATAAATAATGCTGCAGTGTCTGATGCTGTTGTAGGAACAGCCTGTGAGGTCTGTGCCATCTTCTTGCACAGTGGATTAAACTTTTAAAAAGTGTTCTATATTGTCCTGAGCTAACTAGTAAATTGGGCTGAACTATTACAATAACTAAAACCATCTTGGGCCAACAGCAAATGAGTCCATTTGCTCACAACTTTACTTCTTTGTGCTTCAGTTTCATTATCTGAAAAGTGGAGCCAATAATTGTGCCACCTTATGAGATTGTTGTGAGCTTAGATGAGCTGGTGTTTGCAAAGTGCTGAGAACAGTGTCCGATGCAGAGTAGGACGCACAGACGTATGTGTTAAAGCAAGTAAGGTAAAATGAAGTAAAACAAAATGAAGGTAAAAAAAGACACAATAAAATAAAGTGATATGAAATAAAATTATAAAATAAAATGCCTTTAAGGCTGAAAGTAGGCACAGTTATAAGGAGAAGTATATGTTCTTTCAACTACTTTAGTGTGTTTGAATGCATTAACTACTTTTAGATATTTATTGGTCTTTAACACAACTTTGAAATGGTTTCCAACTTCAACAGTTTTTTTGATACTCACTTGCTGCCTACCACTAGTGCATATGCAGATACCAGCAAAGCGGGTCTTGTTTGTACTAAGTCTTTGAGACATTTTGCAGGAACCTTATGTGTTCTTTTATGTGCAAAGGGAAAAGAGCACCAAGACTTTGAATCCCAACTATGTTCTTAGAAGTTTATATGAAAACAGGTCTGCAAGTGAGGGTGTTTTATCCTTGTTCTGTAAGCCTTCGAGGTCTTTGAGGGTTAATAAAAACAAGCTCCAGTCACCCAGCTAGAAGGGGTAGACTGGGATTTGAACCCAGTGAGGCAGCTTCAGAAGCTTTGGCTTGTCTCGCACCAGCAGACAAACATTTGTATAACTGTTTAATGCATCAGTTGTATCATCATTGTTATTTCTAGTAATAGACTTCTTCTTACATTTATTTATGGGGAGGCATTTTTTAATAATGGTGGCAAGCAAAAGAACAAGATTTAAAAACTGAGCTACAGTCTCTTCTGAAAAACAAATTGTCTGCCTCCTTTGGTCTGCGCTCCTTGCCAGAGCCTTCGTGTATGCATGCAGCACTCAAACACAGTCGTAATCACAGCAAAGACCCAGGTTTAGTTCAGCCTTTTCTACTTAATGTTAAACCAAGGTGAGTAATTTGAAGGGCTTCATGCATTCTAAAGCCTTTGCTCTAATGTGTTTGTTAAAAAGAAAATCAAAACCCCGGGTTACATTGTTTGTATGGTCGTAACTGAATACTGTTCAGCTTCCAATAGTTACCAACTAAAGCAGGGTACATAATTTTAAAAACTGCACCAGAAGAAGGAGTAAGTCTTCCCGGAGCAATGAGAAGCCTTTCCATGATAGTAGGACACTGCATATATCTGTTACGAAACCACAGACTTCCAAACACTTCAGAGGAGTTTTGCTTTGTTTTTTCAACATACTCAATGGTCAATGACCGAAGCATTTACAGTATTTGGAAAATTCATTTTATTCACTGTGTGAACTAAATTTTTGTAGCCCCCCTAAGTCTCACCATAAAGTTTACTGACATGGGATTTTTAACATTAGTATCTTTGTCTCAAATGCAAAGTGACATCATTCATCCATCCAATCTGTGCTTACCGACCACCTGTTTTCAAGGCAGCAGGTTAGGACACTGATTTGCAAACTACAAAGTTCATGTGAGTTTCCAGGGATAAGAAAAAGATATGGATTCTGATTTGGCAGGGCGGGGATTACAATATGCAACATTCTTAATAAACTCCAGGGTCCAGGCAGATGTTGCTGGCTAGTGGACCACGCCCATGCAGTGCTAGAGGATGCTGATGGCAATGAGCCCAGCGTTCCAGCTTGGGAGACAGAGAAGGAGCATGCAGGCAAAGGCCAAATGAGGCTACTTCAAAAAATGGCAAATGCTGTGAGAAAATAGAGAGAACCTGACTATAGGGATGCTGGGCCTGTAGAATGCTCAGGGAGGGCCTCTGTCTTGGAGGAGGTGACAGTTGGGCTGAGACCTGTTAAATGAGAAGGATGCAAACATGGGGAACTCAGGAAGATGAGCATTCCAAAGACTCCCAGGTAGAAATGGAGTTGTGTTTAAGGAACAAGGAAAGTCAGTGTGGAGAGAGTAAGTGAGGAAGAGAAGAGTGTGAAATCAGATCAGAGACATAGGGAGGAACAGGATGTGTCAGGCCCTCTAGACCACAGTGAAGAGCTTGGATTTTGGTCCATCCACACTGGGAAATCGGGCCACGGCTTTAGTAGGGCGATAACGTACTTGGCGGGCTTTTATTTTTTTTCGAGGAGCTCTTTAAATAGTGTATGGAGGGCAAGTTCTAAAGAGGTAACATGGGAAGCTTATACACTAAGTGGATGTCTGATGCCAGGGCCTAGAAGACAGATGATGGGGGTTTGGACGGGGTTGGTAGCTGCAGAGATGAGGACCCACAGGTAGATGGGCATATACCCTGGAGGCTCGTCATTCTTCTATAAACTGACTGACTTGGGTGCTGCCGATGTGTCAGTGTCGTCTGCTGATATCCACCTAGCTCTGGGGAGACCCACTGTACCCACAGAGGGAGACAAGCGAGAGACCCAGCATTAGAACTCCAGGACCGGGTGCTCCCAACATACAATGCCACAGTGAGAGCAGGTTATGATGTCTGTCCTGTGTTGGACACTGTGCAATCCATTTCCCTTGATGTATTTGCTATTATCTCACTTTACAAATAAGTAAAAACTGGGGGTCGGGAAGGTTAAGAACTTTGTTCAAGGCTCGTGAGAGGGTAACCTGGTGCCAGTGTTGCTGCCTGTGGCTGTCTGACTCCAAAGCCTTTCCTGTTTCTTGGAACCCCACACATCTTTCCCAGAAAGCCTCATTTTTCTACTGTCCCACAGAAAGACCCTTACACTTAGTTACCACCAAATGTGGGTCTCTGCCCACGGTCGCTGCCCATCTGTTAGGAGCCATGTGCATGAAACTCTGCTTTCAAACTTTGTTTAGTTGAGCCTGTCATGCCAGACAAAAATTGTGTGACCTAGCTTGTAGTAGCTTTTGCCATGAAGGTATCATTTACTGGTGAGTGTATTTTACTGCACTGTTATAGATCTCTTCACTCAAGCAGCTGTCTAATATGTTGAATAGTCTTTCATCTTGTCAAACACTTCCATGCGCCTTTCTACAGCCTTCTCAGCCAACATGTACACACCTAATCAATCTAATGCCACTGTCTCCAGACTTTCAAACCCAAAAGCACTGCCCCAACCAGTTTCTTAAAGAGACAATCCCTTTTCATTGAACTCTCTTTAAAGCTCTCACAGAAGGGCTTCTTATTAGTGGATGCTTTCAGAGTGGCATAAAGAAAGAAGGAACTGAGATTTTTCTTATTGGTACATGATATTTATATATATTTATGGGGTACATGTGATATTTTGTGACATGGATAGGATGTGTAATGATCAAATCAGGATATTTAGGGTATCCATCACTTTGAGTGTTTATCATTTATGTGCATTGGGAACATTTTAAGTCCTGTCTTCTAGCTATTTTGAAATACACAATACATTCTTGTTTACCATAGTTACCCTACTCTGCTGTCGAATATTAGAACATATTTCTTCTATCTAACTGTATGTTTGTGCCCATTAACCAACCTCTTCCTCTCCCCCACTACCCCACCCACGGACCCTTCCGGGGCTCCGGAATCTATCATTTGACTTGCCTGCATTTCTACTAGATTAGTTACGGAATTTCTTGCCACAACAGGAAGACACATGGGTTGTTTCTTCTGCCGCCTTGCGGGCCTACATGTATACACGCTGATAAAGCGGGTTTTATCAGCGTAGTCTCATGTATTCATTATTTCCCACATGAAGCCTAAGTCCGCAAAAGTGGCATAAAACATCTTCCATCTTCTCACATCAGAAAGCACCTCCCCTCTCAGTCTCACCTAGCACCTTCCATCTCTCCCATCACCTCGCTCTGTGCACTCCTGCGACAGTAGTGGGCATTATTATATGCCTTCCTGGTTTGGCTGTCTTACCACGGCCTATAACACCTGCCTCCCTGATCTCTCTGATGAGCTCCCTGATCCACCTCCAAATTCTGTGGAAACATTATCCTTCCTGGAAAGCCCTTTTCTGCAGTTCCCAGAGTGCGCAACTTTGTCCTCAACACCCCAGGGGGCCTTGCCTGCTCTTCCATTACACATATTTATAAAATAATGGTATATATCTTACCTGTCCCTGAAAGGCATATTGCAAAAACAGCTCCCATCCTCACCCCTGCCTGTGCCCACACCCTTTGCTATGTAACTTTGAAACACCTTCCCACTCTAACTTACGCTGGGCAAGGTCACCCTTGGCCAATACGATGTTAGCAGATGCGATGCAAACAGAAGTTTGCAAAGCACTGGTGCTATTGGGCTTGCCCTGTCTCTTGAGTCTCTGTCCTTGACATGAGAACACGCCCAGGCTAGCCCCTTGAAAAATGAGACCAGAGCCCACTCATCCCATTTCCCCCACCGCCAACAACTTTTGTGAACTTTCAGACACACAAGCAAGGCCAGGTGAGATGAGCATAGCAAACAAGCCAGCCCTCCCGCCGAGGTTCAGGAACAATCATTTCTTCTTGTTTTATATTACTGAGGTATTATTGTTTATTAAACGGCATTATTATGGCTATAGGTGACTGATAAACTCCCCTGTAAACATACATTATCCTAGATAGCAGATATTGAGTTTAAGTCATATTTGTGTCCTCAGGTCCCAACACTTAGTAGGAATTCAGTACATGCTTGTTGAATTGAAAGCAAAATAATTTTCAAATTCTATATACATGACAGCAGCTCTAAATCACTAATACTTAATCTAGAGCTTTTGTTATGCAACGAGAGACTTAACATCATTTTTCTCTTTGGACTCCAAGTGCAGAATTTCTGTGAGTAGATTGAGCCTTCATTTGTGCCAGGATAGAGGGGAACCCCACTTTAGAACAATCTTGCCAATCTCCTTGCAGGCAGAACTCTCCTGTAAAAACCACGTCTGTGTACAAAACGTTCATTAAAACCTCTTATTTTTAGTGTAAATACATTACTCATATCACTTCGGGGAATTGTGTGCAGTGAACTATGTGGAAGGCAGAGATCACTCATGAGTTAATAGTCACCCCTAAACCAGTTAATCGAAATAGATTGTGAAGAAGTCAGTAGATAAAAATGATGGCTATTAAAAAAAATCAAAACAAAGCAAACACACACACACACACACACACACACACACACACACACACACACACACAAATACTCTCTTTCTAGCCCTGCGATTTAGTGATAGACTGTGGATTTCTCAATTGAACTTTTGTGTCTCAGTATGATATTTTCTGTTTAAATTTCAGATTTGCTGCAAATACATCCACACAAAGAAGGCACTGAACACATAGGTAGATGTGTGCTCTGCCTTAGTCTTTCTCCTTAAAAAATTTATGTATGTAAATATAGAGAGAGATACACACACACATACACACATATACACACATATGTATTTGAATTAGTTGGGATGGGAGGAGGTAAGTCACTTCAACCTTTAAGCCCCTTTGACATTCACAAGGTGCTAAAAGTCAGCTGGGGTCTCAGCTCTGACGAATTTGCATCTCTTTGAATATGACGCTTGAAAAACCCCAGCGATAGATTAAATTTTGCCAAGGAGAAAATGAGAGAGAGGCTTCCATCTCTCAGGTCTGCTGGGAGGATCTTTATGGTTGATTTACTTTTTTTAAATAAATGTTTCTTTATGTGTTTCCCTCAGTTCCTGCCCAGGCTGCCTCTATCATACAAGCTGTAACTTCTGCCAGTCCTATCAGCCAGCAAACAGTAAGTCAACCTGGTTCCAAATACAAGGTGAAGGGATATTTCAATCTAAGCTGCATATACCTTCTGTGTTTTCTGATTAAAATTTGCAAGCAAACCTTGGAATAAACTCTACCTGACATGACTTCTCAAATAATTTACGCTCTTTGCAAACCTCGAATGTAGGGATTGATTTTGGTGCCTGTCACTATATTTCAGATGATCAAAAATGGATCAGAGCTTTTAAGTGAATTTAATGACCAAAGATGATTCTTTGAAAAAAAAAAATCACTGAGGGGAGAAGACAAAATTCTATATCTAAAGCTACAGAAAAGTGTTTTTTTTTCCCTTTTAAAAGTGGCCCACATTAATCATCAAAAATTTGAAAAATGCAGAAATAAAAAGAAGAAAAATTACTCTTAAACAAATCAGAGAGATCCATTGTTATGCTTATGTTAACACATAAGCATATTTTCTTCCAGCCTCATCTGTGTCTTTGAGTTTTTTTCATATAGTTAAGCATAGAAAGGAAATACAACTTTGTTTACTGATCTTTTTATCACTTGAAATAATAACAACGATGAAAATTAAGGAGAATGAAGATAGTGACATCTGAGCGCCATTGATCAGGAACTTTTTAAGCTCTGTGCACAAATTGCCTTGCTTCATCGTCAAAACAACCCTATAGGATGGGTTTTTATTATTTTCCCTATTTTTAGCTGTTAAGCAATTTTCTCAAGGTCACATAATCAGAATGTTGTAAAACCGTGACTCAGACCAAGGAATCTTATTCCTAAAAGCTACGCCCTAAATCACTATGCCATGCTATGACATATGCTTTTCAAACATGATCATAAAGTCATTATATACTTATATATATATATATATATATATATGCTATGTACTATGTATAGCATATATAAAAATCACATGTGTGATTTTTAGTGGTTGAACAGTATACCAGGAGACTCGATTTACCATATATCTGCATTTCATTCTCTGCAAATATGCCTTGGGGAGGTGTGTCAGGTGGAAACCCTGTACTATGATGTTGTATAAACAACCCATTATCTTTTAAAGCCATTTCTTCATTTCTGGACATCAAGCAGTCTTGTTTATTTTTTCCTCTAATCACACCCTGAGTAGAGTTAAAAGAGCACTAAATATCTTATCAGATAGAACTGGGTTTAGAACCCAACTCTGCAACTTACCACTGGTGTTTTCTTAGAGAAGTATTTTAATCTCTATATATCTCAGGCAAAATAGGGTATTGCAAAAATTAAATAAGATGTCATGGGTGTTAACTGTTTAGCACAGTTGCTGACACATGGGGAGTGGCGAATATCTAGTAGTTCTTTTCATGATTAATCATTATTTATAACAGCTCTAATGTTTTGAGCAATATTGTCAATTATGCGACTATAAATTATCTGATTCAATCTTCACATCAAAGCAATAAAATAAGCATTATTCATTGTCCTCAATAGTTGGAACAGTGAGAATCCCACAGGTTCAGTGATTTTCCCAGATGAGGCCTGCCTCAGTGCTAAGGAATCTGATTTCAGAGGCCACAGTCTGAGGCTCTTTGCTAGGAATTGAGATGCTGTCACACGTGCCTTAATGACTGCCAAGGAGTTTAAGGGTAAAGGGAGAACCAAAGAAACTTTAATTAGGGGAATGGGTAAGCTTGTTTGTCCAAGATCCGCTGCTGAAGCTTATGACTTGAAGGAAGAGTAAGAATAGGAACTAATCATAGGGCTGTTAATGGAATTCAGGTAAAAGATGAAGTAAATATGAGAAAATGATGATGGAGTTTTGGAAAGAAGTGAAAGGGACTTCACTTCCAAGGACTGTACTGGAGACAGAACTTGCAGGATTTAATGCCATCAGGAAGACAGGGAAGAAGAGGCAAGAACATCCAGGTCTTTGTTTATGGAATGGTAGGTAACACCAATAGCTTCATCAGGCAGAAAAAAGAATGGTTAGAGGAAAATGGCCAGTTTAGTTTTAGATAAATTGACATTAGGTTCTTAACAGACACCCAGATGGAACTGACCAGGAAGCAGTTAAATGGAGATGTGTGAAGCTCAAAAACAGAAAGCACATTGGTGATCTGGATTTGTGTGTTTCCATTGGCAGAGGCTGGGAATGTGGAACTACGGAGTGTCTAGGAAGAATGTGAAAAGAAGGGAACTGAGAATAGAACACAAAGAAAAAAGTCAGTTAAAGGATGGGCAGAGGCTGTGCTGTGCATTAGTCAGGATGGTTTAGGCTGTGCTAAGGTAACAAAGCACAATATCTGAGTGGGTTGGCACAACAGAAGCTTATTTCTTCCTTGTGCAAAATGTGATGAGGGTTGGTGGGGGTTCTTCTCTATTTCGCGACTCAGGGAACCAGTCTCTCTCCATCTTGGGGATACAATCCTCTTTTTTTTTTTTTTTTTTTGAGAGGGTTTCTTGCTCTGTTGCCAGGTTGGAGTGCAGTGGTGCAATCTCGGCTCACAGCAACCTGCACCTCCTGGGTTCGAGTGATTCTTCCACCTCAGCCTCCCGAGTAGCTGGGACCACAGTCACACGCCACCATGCCCGGCTAATTTTTGTATTTTTAGTAGAGACAGCGTTTCACCACATTGGCCAGGATGGTCTCGATCTCTTGGCCTTGTGATCCACCCACCTTGGCCTCCCAAAGTGCTGGGATTACAGGCATGAGCCACTGCGCCCAGCCGGGATGCAATCCTCTTCATAATTGGTGCCCAGAGCCCCAAGAGAGGAAGAGAGAATATACACAGACTCTTAACTGCTTTATTTCGAGGAGATACGTACCACTTGTGCTGATGTTCCACTAGCTGCAGTCAGGGCAGGCCATGGCCCGACCACAAAGGAGGCGGGGAAGGATTGTGGGCACAGAAAGAAGGCAGGACATGGTAGCTGAGCACGTAGCATTGTCACTGCCTCCAAGTCAGGTGGGTTCCCAAACTCGGTATGAATTGTAAGCCTCTATTCAGGCACAGTAAGTAAGTGTTGATGCCATTGCTCAGGTTGGGATGCCTTGAGGTGTGACAGGTGCTGTGCGTTTGTGCTCCATGGGGAGAGATGACCAAGAAACCAGAGACAGGACAGAAGCTACTAGGACTGTCCTCACTCTAGAGGCTCTGCACACAGGTCCAACACAGTCTGCAGGGGTGGTGGAAACTTCTTCCAAGGCAGATCGTCAGTAGAGCCCAGCAGTCTAGGCCACAGTTAAGCTCAAAATAAGATTTTAATTTTGACCGATTGATCCTGATATGACAAATCCCTAGAGCAAGCCAAGTTGTCCCAGGGTCACTAAGAAATCAGAGAGCAGGGCGTGGAGATGAAGCCTGGAACTCATTTGCTCTGAAAGGCAGAATCTTACTTCAATAAGTATCTAGTGGTAATTCCAACCATCTCAGACATGGGGGCTTGTGCCGTGAAAGCTTTGAACATTACCCACAGGGGCCCAAGGGATGATATGTGTTCTGCTTTCATCAGGACTGGATTGAGTTTTGAGCAGGGCAGAACGCTGAGGCTGAAGGAGAATCCAAGTGAGAGGGCCTGGGAAAGTGTCCACCCACACGTTCTTGATCCTCCTGCATCTCAGCTTTGGCTCCAGCTGGTCTCTGTTGCTGATGATTTATGCCCTAACCCTTTAGGTGCTTATTCCTCACCATCTCTGGGTGCTGATTTTCTGATTCTGGAGTGGGGAGAAAAAAGTGATGTAGGTGATCTGTGAGGTCCCCAACCCCTTTAAATCTACTGATCTGTGATTAATTGAAATATTGTAAAATGCAGCACACATTAATGTATGCTCTTAGGCAAGCTGTTATTTTTATTAATCATAGACAACTCTTCCCCACACTCCCAGTTAATGGGCACCGACTGCAGGTTTAGAAATTCATTTACAAGGGGCACTTGGAAGGGGGACGTTGTATCAAAATAAAACTTCTCATGAAGTTTAATCGCAATTCACGGCCCAGTGAGGCAGAGCCGTTACCAAGTAAGAGCAATTCTCTAATGCATGCCGAGTTTTAAAATAAAAGTTAACACTGCTCATAACCATGGCTGATGATACTAGGAAAACACAATTGCTTGAAGCATTTGGAGGTAAAGAATTTCTTCTCCTTGCTCCAGCAGAGAAGCACCTCATCAGAGCGTTTGCAGATTCTGTTTCTCCTTCCTGCGGAAAGGGTGGGTGTGGCTAAGTTCATCTCCAGTATCCGGGAGGCTTGGTGCCAGAAGCCCCCACTTTGCCCTTCTCACGTAGGCTGCAAGGGTAACAATTTGTGATAAACAAATACTCTTAATTCCCTTTTACCCGCATTTCTCTTCTCATCACTCCCATTCACCCAGTTCCAGGCCACTCTGGTTTTAGGAAACCCATGTTGCACCCTGGACCTCACTCTCTTGTGCTGTGTGTTAGCCAGTTATGCCTCAGCAAACTCTACTGGAGGAAGCTGGAAGCAGAGGCTTCTACCAGAGGCTTGTATGGCAGAGGAAAGTCCTTAGAAGAAAGAGAGAACAAAAGAAGCATTCCATAAAGAAAGAGAGAAGAACGAAAGGAAACAAGGGCAACTAGAACTGGCAACCTAAGGAGGTTCATGGTGAGAGGAATGGGCACAGCACTTCCGAGCTTGCAAGGTGCTTGCCACCCTCCACCCCCAGCCAGCTCCCGCCCACCCCGTGTGGCCTGCAGGGCTGAGATGAGGAAGGAAGACACAAGACTGCAGGAGTTACATGACTTGCTCTAAGCCTCCCATCTACTACTTGAAAGGTCTGAGCTTGCAATGCAGAGTCTTCACTGCACAGGCAGCCAATCCCCATTGCACTCATGTCCCCACCATTCCTCTCTCCACTCCCCTGCTCCAAGGCTTCCTCCCTCAGTGGCTTCTGCAGTGTCTGCCTTGGCTACTACTGAATGGCATTGCTCACATTCCCTCTGCTCTCTTCTTCCTCTGCTGTCTTCTTAGTGATGCTACTTACTGTCTGTTTCTATTTGCTGGGAACTCTGAGGGGTGTAACGATCTTTAATCCTCAGAGCGACTTTACAAAGACCACTCTGAAGTGCAGAGGGATAATGCACCTTGCTAGCTAGTAAGTGACCAAACCAGAATTTGGTCTGAATCCTGAGACCATTCTCTTACTTGTAAGCTACATACTTTCAAGTACTGAAAGAGAGGTGGCTTTGTTTTGTGACTTTATAAAGCAAGGACACATCCTAGGTACTGTTTGTCTGGAGATGCAGGATTTGGACCAGATGGGGGAGAGGAAAGAGCAAGCAAGGCCCTGTGGTAAGAACACATAACAGGTACACAAGTCACAGCACACGGAGCAGGGCAGGTGTGAAGTCACAGCACATGGAGAAGGGCAGGGGAACATGAGAGGAAAGCCAGGCTCTGGAGGTGAGGGGCCCTGGGGATCCCATGGAGAAGGAATGCAGAGATGTACAGCACCACGGAACCTGGAGGGTCCAAAAAGGTGCTCAGTGAACAGCTGTAGACTAGAAGGAAGGGAAGGAAAAAGGAGGAAAAGGAAGGAAAAAGGAAAGGAAGGAAAGAGGAAAGGAAAAAGCAAGAAAAAAGGAAGGGAAAGAAGGAAAAATGAGGGAAGGGAGAAAAGGATGGAAAAAGGAAAGATAGCAAAAGGTAGTATTCTTGTGCCTCACATTTATACTCAGGTGACAGTAGAATTTTTCAGAGACGTGAAGCTCATCATTGACTATAAGTCTGATTTCCTAGAAAAGCTATAGGGGCCTTTTTGTTTTTTTGAGACAAGTGACACGAGATTCCATCATAAAAAGAGTAGGGTAGCATGTGCCTGCAGTCTGCCAAGTCATTTATCTCATTCTTAGTTCCATGTCCCCTGGGTTTGCTGGAGAGTCAGAAGGCAGCAACAGAGACAGCATGGAGGAGTGGGGTGGGCATCAGGAGAAAGCCATCTGGGCCCTCTCTTCTGACCTCTACCCTCTGTGCATCCTTCCCTGAGCAAGACCTGACACAGGACCTCTTAGAGGTTCAAGCACATCATCTGTATAAGAGGGCGATATAGTTTGGATGTTTATCTGCTTCAAATCTCATCTTTAAATGTGATCCTCGGTGTTGGAGGTAGGGCCTGGCAGGAGGTGTTTGGATTGTGGGGACAGATCCCACATGAATGGCTTGGCTCCATTCTTGCTCTATCAGTTCACGACAGATCAGTTTGCATATAAGAGTGTGGTACCTCTCCCACCTCTCCTGCATCGTCTCTCACTATGTGACAAGCCAGCTCCCCTTCACCTTCCACCATGATTGTAAGCTTCCTGAGGCCTCACCAGAAGTTAAGCAGATGCTGATGCTATGCTTGTACAGCCCACAAAAGTGTGAGCCAAATAAACCTCTTTTCTTTATAAATTACCCAGTCCCAGGTATTTCTTCATGACAATACAAAATAGATCAATACAAAGGGACCTCAATGCCCTTTGTGATCAAGGGCAGAACCCTGAAGTAGATTATTCCTGAGAGCCAGGAGGAAAAGCATTATCTATTTCCACAGTTTCCAGGGCCTTTACAAACGCATTTCTGCGCTGCTCCTTAGAACAGCCCTGGGGTTTTGGCTGGTGAGAGATCATTGTACCCATGGTGGAGATGTCATCAGTGTGTGTCACTGAGACTCAACAGGTGAAGTGAGTTTCTCAAAGAGCATACTCAGAAGAACAGAGCCTGGGCCGAGACTCACATCTTCTGCTTTCTTTACATGATGTTGCCTCTGCAAAACTCATTCCTGTGAAGGCAATCCCAATCCCTCCCCACCCTGGGTTTTATTTTCTAAGACATCCTTTACGTAAATGGGTCATTCTGAACATCTCTTTTGGCCGGTTGCTTTACTTTCAAACCATGCCTACAAGTCCCAAATGGTGCTGATTCTCAAGGAGAGAAATTTACTCATTATATTTAGAATTTTGAATGAACATTTCACATAGAAACCTGGCTGAAAACAAATATTTCTCTTGCCCATAATGCAAAACAAAGCTTGGGTTTAAAAATAAACACAGCACTGAAATGACAATTGTATTGACAAGAATGCCATAAACAAGCCCAGATCCTGATCAGAAGCCTCTCGCATGGCATGCCTACCTTTAACATGCTGGCGTTATACTTTGTCTCCCTATTTAATTAAAACTGTGTACCTAACAAGGACCATATTGTTAAAGGAGTTTGTTCTTGCAGTTGGCTTTCCATGCAGCCATCAAAACAGCCATGTTTCAAATTGTATTCCCTGCCAGCTTTGCTAGATTTTGTATTTGCGCTTGCAGAGTTTTTTTTTTTTTTTTCCTTTTTCAACTTTTATGTGGGAACAAATACTTAACCCAAGTCCACCTTCTGAAATCTCATTCTCACTAGAAATTCACCATGTGGGTAGATTTTTGAATAGCACCTATTTTAGGGGCTCTGCTGTTTCTATTCTGACTGGTCTTGAATTTTTCAACTGTTACTCAGATTTGCCATAGTTCCCCCTTGCTGTTAAATTAATCAAACACTTCTCACCATGGCACTCAAGGCCTTTCTTGACAAGACTCTAGCCTGTATCTTTCACAAAAAGCATCTCACACACAGTCTATTAGCAAACATTTAGTCATTTATCCCACAAGTACATACCAAGTAGCTATTGCATTACAGATGCTGTTTTATTTGCTTCTACTATGTGCACCATGCTGAGAGAGATGCATTCCTTCTTTCTCAAGATGTTCACCGTGTCCTGGAAGAATAAAGGAAAAGGCAAGAAAATCGTGCTGCTAAACAGAACTTCAGAATAGAGGCACAGTGTCGGGTTGGCAGAAAGAAAGGATGAGTTTTTTACACAGGATATGAAAAAGCCAGCTTTTGGAAGGGGTGGTATTTGGATGGGACTTGAAAGAGGAGCCATTCAAAGGTAGGCATAGGAGGAGTAGAACCCCCAAAGGGGGCACAGTGTGAGTCCAGAGTTCATGGACTGTTTTCTGAGAATGTACTACCAGTAGGGTTGTACGTTTGGAACCTTAAAGGTATTTGGGGAAATACACTGATGAACCACATGTGAAGGGAATCTTGGGGACAGAGTGTGGAGGCTATGAGTGCCACATCAGAAATTCAGAATATGATTTTATCAGTGCAAGGGGACAGACCAAATTTTGGAGTGTCCTATACACGAATCGATTCAGATCCCCCATTAATTTTCCAAACATGCCTGGCCTTGCCTGTTTCAGGGTTTCAGTCTTCCTCATCTCCTCTGCCTGGAGCAGTATTCTTGTATTTCTGCTTATGAATTTCCATCCATTTCTGTATCTGCTGACTGCTCCATGCTTGGAGTTCTCCTGAAGTGCTTCTGCCTCCATGAACATGCGTGTATGTGTGTGCGCGCGTGTGCGCGCACACGCACGCGTGTGCCTTTTGCTTCCTGACGTGATTGAAAGCAGGTACAGGGAGTTAAAAAGCACATCAGAGATTCCTCAACATTTCTAGTCTGCTAATGGCACTTCTGATTGTTTTCACAAACTCATTCTGTTTTCTTGCCTTGTTTGAAACATATTCCCTGGTGATTTATAATGTTTTTCATGAGCAGTCGAATAGCCACCTGTTCAGCCTGCCATCTTGAACTCATAACAAAAGTTCTTTAAATAGCTTGGAATCACCATTCTACTTTTCTCCCTCACATCAAAAAGGACAAAAGTCTTCACCTAACATACAATTAAGAAAATAGCATTTTTTTTCCTTCAATGTAATGAGGTGACATTTCACAAAAACCACAAAAAAATCCAACTATCCATTGACCTTTCTTCTATCCCCCAGAAAATTCCACAGTAACAAAGACAGAAAGCTACTCTCACTGTTTCTTACTGCTATTCAAGACCACTTTATTTAATTTGTTGTTGTTGATACAAAGGACCTGGTTCACGGGAGAGGTCAATGCATCCTTGTTGAATGAGTGACTACAGGAATTTGTCATTGAGCTCCGAATGTGAGATGGTGTTGGTGATAGGGAAAGTCTCTTGCTCACCTTTGTCCTGGTGAGTTGGGATTGTATTGGTGATTGAATGTTGGAACTCTTAGCATTTACCTTGCAGCTGATCTAAGGATGCTGGTGATATTGCAACTGCAGATACTACAGTACCACCAAACACACAGTAGCACCACCATGCATTATCCCATTTAATAGATCCTGTGGGTGGACAGCCTATTTATAATGAAGTCAGCTCTGCAAAAATCAAAATAAAAATACTCTCTGAATCAAGCGGCAGGGGCAGGCTTTCTAGACAAGATGCTATTTCAGTTTCTTCTGCTTTATTTGTTTGAAGGTGCAATTTTAACAATGACCATTTGTTTACTACCTACTCTATACTACACACTGGGATATATGCTTTGCCTGGGTTATTGTATTTTATTCTCATCAAAAGTTTGGGAAGTAGATGCTGCAATTATTTCCATTGTTATAGACATGGACATCAAAATGTGCAGAGTTTAAATGGCTGGTCAATGTCATTCAGCAAGTACCACAAAGAATAGGATCTCAGACTCAGGCTTGAGATTTTGAGTTCTTAGCCACTGCCCCTCACACCACCCCTGTGCTGCTCAAAGTGCCACCCCAAAGACTCAGGATCAAAATTGCTTACACTGTATATTCCAAGGACTCTTGCAGACCTGTTAGAGCTGAGACCTAAGCATCTAAGTTTTTAACTTTAGAAGAACAAGTGAATTGTATGCTCACCAAAGATTTGGAGCCATGGTCCTATCTCTTGAGATCCCAGGGTAAGGGGAATCATCTACCTGGACCCATCTTGCAGGCAGGGAAGAGAGGTTTTCTGCAGAACAGCACAGCTCTTTACATCATGGGCAGCAGGATGGACTGGGAGCTCCAGGTAGGAGTTTCTCTGCCAAGAGTCAAGACTTCCCTGATTCCTAACCTAGGAATCTGGTGATGCCCCAGTTCTGGGTGGCAGAGGTTCAGATGACTACAGTCATCTGGACGGTCTTTTATTGAAGTTGTATGTGTTCTGGAAACAACTTTGTTAAGCAAGAGCCAATGCTGAGGATCTGGCCTGAAGCCCTCCCAGGCCTCTCATCTTTGAAAGTGGTCTCTCCAAATCTCACATCTGGCACATCCTCCAGCACCTTCAGAGAGAAGTCTTTATGGACTGTGCCCCATCCCCAGTAGTGAGAGGTGGATGTGGAGGTGCTTATAGTCACAGGCTGGCTCACTGTGGCTACCTGAGGCATGGTGTGCTCACCACATCCAGGATGTTGGCTGAGAGTCCATCCTTGACCTCCGTAAGTAGACAGCAAACTTAAAAAGGCAGGCTTGGTCTGTTTTTTCCACTAAACTTTACCTTTGGGAAAATTAATCTTACCCATCAATCAAGATTCTTTAGCAGCTTTTAATGTCCTAATTACTCTTAGGTCTTCTACTGACCTCCACCCTGTGGGTTTTATCAAGCTTATAAGGGCCTTTGGAAATGTCTTTTTCTTTCCCTTCAACTTAAACCTCAAGATTAGCCTCCAAATCTTCTGCTTTTTGAAATTCCATTCAATATACAACATATTTAGAGAACACCATGCCAGACTCTTATCAAGACACGGATCTTGTCATAAGAGCAATCATGTTCTAACTGAGAGTGGGCAAAGTCTCTGAAACCATGAGCTAGCCTAGAATAATAAACAAAGCACTGTGAGAAAACAGATGAAGCATTTATTTCATCAAGAGAGGGTTCTTAGTGAGTTGCGATCTCAATTGCATGAGAACATTTTAGGTAGCATTTAATGTTAGCTTTGTGTCATATTGCCACTTTTCTTACTGCACGCATTTTCCGAAAACCTAGAATGCTCCCTTTAGGCTGTAAAATTAACAGAATGAAGATAGTACAGCCAGAATGTGGGCTACTTCAAGGAAATTACTATGCCTTACTCCTTGTCCTGTTACTGGAGTAAATTCCGAGTTCCAAGGTATCGGACACGTGAATGAAGAAGTCAGGATGGAATGCTTCGTATGACCGTAAATGACCCTTAATATTTGCAGTATATTTTCCAAATTTCAGAATCTTATCACATACTCTAGCATGTTTTATTTTTACACATATTCTGTGAATAAGAAGTGAAGTATTATTTTTATAATCAAATTCAACAGGCAAGAAGTCTGATATTTACCAGGTATTTACCAGCCCAAGCACAGAGACCTGAAAGAGGCCAGATTAAGACTTGATCTCTGATCTGCCTGGCTTTTGATTCTACACAAATTTCCCTATATCACCCAAGGAATTAGGGATGAGTACTATTGTTACTACAAGTGAATCTTTTTCATGAATCATTAATCTTTTTTCCTGAGTTGCCATTCATGGATTATTGGTCTTTTTACTATTTGTGATAATCAGCATATGGTAAAACCAAAAGAATGTTCAGACAAAATGAGTTCACTTGATTCTAATGTCTAATTCATGAATTTGTGTTTGGTGGGTGATGATATCAGGTTTGTCAGACTTTTCAGAGCCAATAGGCACATAAAACATCCTCCCCTCCGGACTTCCTGTGATCACGGGCTACTGTCATGCTCCTTTGTCACCGTGGTTTCTGCACATCAAGATTTTTCTCTGAGTCCTTCTCTTTTACCTGCTACCTTAAAGGTGGTGCTGCTCAGGTCTTGGTCTTCAGCCCCTTCTCTGTCTATGCCCTTTCCCTGTTCCATTTCATCCAACGCTCTTGGTTTATTTATTTATTTATTTATTTTTGAGACAGAGCCTCACTCTGTCGCCAGGCACCAGGCTGGAGTGGCAGTGTTGCAATCTTGGCTCACTGCAATCTCCGCCTCCTGGGTTCAAGCAATTCTCCTGCCTCAGCCTCCCAAGTAGCTGGGACTACAGGCATGTACCACCATGCCCAGTTAATTTTTGTATTTTTAGTAGCCATGGGGTTTCACCATGTTGCTCAGGATGCTCTTGATCTCTTGACCTTGTGATTGGCTCACCTCGGCCTCCCAAAGTGTTGGGATTACAGGCGTGAGCCACCGTGCCCGGCCTCTTGACTTATTAACATTGATAAGCCCATGGAGTCTCAATTCGTATCTCTAGTATGAACTTCAGGCTGATGTATCCAAATGCTTACTTGGAATCTCACAGACCTTCTTATTTCATTCAATAAGTATGCACTCATTACTTACTACATGTTTGGTACTCTCCTGGGCATTGAGAATACAGTGAGGAAAAAACTTAAGGTGACTTATTTAACCATAACTTATTAAAGTGGAACTTGCTTCTTCATCTGTGAAACCTGTTTTCTGGTTTGTCTCAACTTAATAAATGAAGCGCCATTCATCCAACGTCTTAGATGAAGGCCTGGGAGTTGCCATAATTCTTTCAGTTCTTTGACTTCTCAAATCCAGTCCATCATCAAGTTCTGTCAGTCCTAATCTCAACGTTACTCTCAAGCTATTCCCCTTTTCTCTATGTCTGATGCAACCACAACTAGCTCAGGAAGTTCACCGTCGTCTCTTACCCAGATGACTGCCGTAGTCTCCTGATTCCTGTCTTGGTGCTTCTGTCCATTTTGCAGACCATATGAAGAGTGACCTTGAAGTGTATCACTGGACCACGCCATTCCCTGATGAGAACCACTGGTGCCTTTTCATTGTATTGGAGATACAATTCAAACAGTTAGCATGGCCTGCCCATATGTCTTCTGGGCAATCTGACTTCTGGGTACATCTCCAAACTCATCTCACATTAGTCCCTCATCACTCACCACCCCTCAGTCACTGTAGTCTACATACTGGTCCTTGAATACACAAAGCTCTTTCACATTTCCAGGTCTTCTCATACACCATTCTCTCTGCCTACAATATTCGTTTCTCTTCTCTGTGTTGCTCGGTTCTTTCTCAATCTTGGAGCTAAACTTAATGATCTCCTCAGAGAGGCCTTCTTTGATTGTTCTTTTCTTTCTGTCCCACTACTTT
The DNA here is from genome assembly GCF_001604975.1 of Cebus imitator. Lineage (NCBI taxonomy): Eukaryota > Metazoa > Chordata > Mammalia > Primates > Cebidae > Cebus > Cebus imitator. Next base: position 5,829,424 of record NW_016107367.1, on the reverse strand, counting down.
ATTCTTTGTAGAATTTAGCACAACTCATGATCATTTTACTGATATTTGTGGTTTCAATTTTTAAAATTACCTTTTTCTACTAATATATAAGCCCATCGCTGGCAGACTTTGTGTTATTTTGTTCACCAGTTTTATGCCTAGTGATTAATCCAATGCCTGATATGGTAGCAGGCCCACAACAAAGACTTACTGATTGAATGAATGATTATTTTGCCACATGATAGACTAGCAACGGAGACTTTTACTTAAATTTCATCAGATATTTTAAGGCAACTTATTGACATTTTTTCTGAGTAAAACATGAATAATAACTGGGCTCAGTGATATTCTTAATAGTCATGAAATAACCACAGAACAGTCTTCATCTAAGGATAGGGTCCATAAGTATTAATGCTGTCTCTCTTCCAGACCAGCGTGCTACATAAAGAGATGTTTAGGGAACGACTTTACATGGTTTCTGAGATTGCATGTAACGACATTGATCATTTGCAGATGTGATTTAATCTTAGTCACTGATCGTTTTTCAGTCTCTCCTCCGTGCAAGATTCCATGGGCAAAAGTTGGACATATGAGTCTTGAAGGAGCATCCGACCTGCAGAGAGCGACCATGGTGATTTCAGACCCAATTCAAGGGAGACGATGAGAATGTGGCAGTCTTTGGTACAGACATGGAAACATATACATGTTTTGAAAGCACAGAAACAAGAGGTTTAAGTTTCCCCTAGGAAAAGAGGGACGGTACTGGCATTTTTGTTGTGCCATAGGATAAAATAATATCAGGATGAGAAAAGGGGAGAAGGGAAACCAAAAGAAGCCAGCTGCACTGGCATCCATGTCACAGACTGAGAAGTGTATTCCGTATCTTTTACAACTCCGTAATCCTGTGAGCCAATAGGACAGGGATTTCTCATGTTTTGTTATTTTTGTTGTTATCTGTTTACTTGTTTTGACCAGGGGAATTAAATATCAGAGGATCAGTGAGTTTTCCCAAGGACACTTGGCTCCCAGCAGTGAGAGGTCTTCAACCACAGCTTGTGGATAGAGGCTTCTGAACCCAGCTCCGTGCTTGCTTGTCCCATGCAGATGTTGAATTAAATGGGTGGCCCCAGATCCCCTTTCACTTTTCTACTCCCTCCCACCAGTTTGTGAAACACTCTGTGATGACGCATTTCCAAGCAGAATGTGGGTCACAAACAGCCAATACTGTCACCTGTCAACACGTGTCCCAAACCCTAAGGGGCAAAGTTTTAACTTTTCAAACACTCTCAAAATCAGAGAAAACGTCTACAGTTCCCACATGCTGGGCTCACTCGGGTTACAGAATGTAGTGTGGACTCTCTGCAGCAACTGGTTATTTCACAAAGCCACAGGCTTCTGCTCACCTTCCCTTCCGAAGTGCCGTGTGTGCTGCCAGAACACTTTCTCTGGAATAGAATCATTTAAGCCTGTTGAAGACTTCTCTCTCCTAACTGGCTGGTAACCAAATGTTGGCAAGACAACAGCCGTCTAATGCAGTGCCCAGGGTCTCAGAGAGGAGAGGTGGGAGCGAGGATGACATCTAAGGCTGCTCATTATTGCAAGCACCCAGTATTGAAGGAGGCCATCACTTGGATCTGGAACTAATGCTTTTTGTTGCAACATATTGTGCTGGCGCTAGGAGGAGGCTGGCACTAGGCGAGACAGCATAACGATAAGGTGGATGCCAAGTGCTTCTGTGAAGATGAGACAGATCTCCGTTTCATAGCACTGTCTTCATGAAAAGACCCCAAGTGCCCTTCCCTACTCAATATACACATTCTGTCCCATGTATTATTCTAATCCTCACCCAAACCACCCAACCACCTTGTACACATGTACACACACCCACTTCCCACTAAACTTCCTGATGGCAAGAGCAAGGACTAGAGAGGGGAAAGACATTCAGGGCCTGATCATATAAATATCACTGACTAATAGATCAATTCCAGAAAGATGACAGGGCACAGGCCAGATAGATGCCTTTGAGAGGCTGAGAAGAATTTAATTTCCTTGCCTAACAGAAGATCAGGCACCTTCTCCTGTCTGCTAAAAAGGGCTCGGCATAGGTACCCCTGGTTCTCAGAGAACCTGCCAGCTGAGAGGCATCGGGTGCACTCTGGAGAAGGTCAGACCTGTGACCAGTGAGTTACGGGCACCCAAGATGGTTGAGATTTGACTTTACATCTTTGCCTCTTCTGCTAGTGTGACTGCATCCCGCTTTTGTCCTCACTGACCCTCGGTTAACCTTGGCCTTGGATTCAGGTCAGCTACACTCAATGGTGTGTGCTAGTGGTGCTCTGGGGAAGGAGAGCCCTGCGTGGTTCTGAGGAAAGACCAAGGTGCACAGTTCTGAGGCAGAAGCAAGCTGGGGGTGGAGAAACCAGCAAGATCAAAAATGAAGAGGAACAAGAGGCCATGAGAGCCTGGGCATCCGATGCTCGTGACTTAGAAAACCATAGAAGTCTTGAAGAAGATTCCAGTGCTCCACAGAGCTCTGGGGGCCTGAGGTTGAGATGCAGACTGAAGGGACAGGGCTGAGGAGGCTGTGCGATCCATCTCCAGGAAACTGGACACAAGGCCCAGCCCTGCTCAGCAGGGCTACAGACTCCACAAAGGCCTTGAGAGCCAAGTGGGGGGCAGGTGCTTGTGATATACCCTGGGCCACCCTCAAGTTTCCAAGTCTTCCAGGAGGCCAATGCTGGCCACCTCCCAGTCTCTCCCTAGACCATCAGCACCCTAACCTTCCAATGTCTTCTACTTGGTCTCGTGCCTCATTCACTTAACTTTCCAGCTGAATTGGTGGTCCTGGGCTCTGAACCCAGGTAACCAGCAGAACAGAGCATTAGCTTTCACGCAACGGCAAATTGGGGAAGACTTATCCACAGGAAGATCTGAATAGTTTCCACAAACTTAGGAGAATAACCAAACCTAACAAAAGACTGAGCTCTGTGCACTCTACAATGCAATCACGCATTCATTCATTTATCCAAACTCACTCACCTGCTCTGCCTCACCCCTTCTCACACACCTGCTCCCTCACTGAACTTTGCAGTCTAGCCTGACATCTCAATGGACTTGGTTTTTCTGGGACTCTTTCCTCTTTCACTCCAATCCCTATTTGTTCCTTGCCTCCTCTTCTTTCCTTCCCAATGGCAGTTTTTTTTTCTATTACAGAAGAAAACTTACAAAAATTGTTGAAACATTCACTACAAAGCAAAACCTTATTTTTTTAACATTCAGCAGAGAGCTCCTCATTCCCCACCCCCCCAAAAAAACAGCAGCCATGTCAAAGACACTGCCTCCCCCTTTGACATTCATGCAGTGCTCCAAGTCAGCTGGGGTCTCCGCTCTGACAAATTTGCATCTCTTTGAATGTGACGCTTGAAAAAAGCCGGAGCCGCTAGATTAAATTTTTTTTTTCCGTCGAGAAAATGAGAAAAGCCTCTATCTCTCGGCAGAGTCTACTGGGAAGATCTTTATTCTGATTCTTGTTAGAATTGTTTATCACCCTGACAGGCCAGACTCGGACGAGATAAAGGCTCCGCTGCATCACGGGGCCTGACAGTGGTAGGACATGCAGAAAAATGAAAGCAGCTGGAGAAAATATTATTAATAGATGCCGACTTGCTTTGCCTGCACGGCACGTCAGGGAAGGGAGAGGGGAGCCATGGCTTGATTGCAGGCCTATGAAGTTCTGTCCAAAAAAGAAGCTATTTTTCATTAAGTGATAGAAGGGCCTTTTTCATGTTCTTTCCTGAGGAGCTGATAACTTATGCAGTTTATTCTAACCCTGCTGATTTCTGTCAGGGGAAGAAAACTCCTGAAAGATGGCTTCGACGTGTCCTTTTCAGGGAAAGGAGGCTGGTTTGACAGACACACAAGCTGTCGGGAGGCCTGGCCAGGACAGACTCAAGGTCCCCAGATTCTGGTCGGGTATGTGTTTGTTGTTGTGTCTAGGATCAATGGGAAAGGGGAAAGAAAGACTAAGCCCAGGGCCCCTGAGCCTCAATGGGGGCTCTCTGCCTTGTGAATGTAAGGCTTTCTCATGCGGGCCTGTGTGTAAGACTGCCTTCCTGTAAATACACCCTCTGTGCTTCCATACGTGGATGCCTTCCCAGCCACATTGCACTTTACTGCTGTATCAGCCTGCTTGGGATGCCAAAGCAAAATACCACACATTAGATGGCTGCAACAACAGAAATTTATATGCTTGCAATTATGGAGGCTGAAAGTCCAAGATCAAGGTTCTGGTAGGGTTGGTTTCTCCAGAGGCCTCCCACCTTGGCTTGCAAATGGCTTTCTCCTTGCTGTGTCCTCAAGGGCCTTTCCTTTTTGCATGCACACCCTTCTCATCTCTTTCTTTTCTTGTAAGGACAGCAGTCCAATTGGGTTAGAGCCGCAGCTTCAGGACCTCATTTAACCTTACTTGCCTTCTTAAAGGCCATATCTCCAAATACAGGTACACTCTGAGTGACTGGGGGTTAGGACTTCACAAAGTATTAATTCTGGGGAGACACAATTGAGTTCAAAAGAACAATGCAGTAATTTCTTCCATCTTTTTTTTTTTTTCTGGATTCAGGCAGTAGAATCTGAGAGTGGGTCCTGATGCCAAGGCAGTCCTTGCAGTGTCCCTAAGGAAAGGCTTATTGTTAGCACTGGAAGCTGTGCAGATCCGTTTCGGCCAACTGTCCCCTGGCACCAAGGAGAAAGTCCTTGTGAGCAAGGTGGGGAAGGTGACCTCTGACAATACTTTCTTCCTAATAGAACAGCTGTGGTGGGAGAGGAGCCATGGGCATGCCTCAGCACTTGGACTGAGCAGATGAGTGACCCAGGGCAAATTGCTTAACCCTCTGTGTATTGCTTTCCTCTCCTGTAGAGATGGTAGCATTTCTGTTGCAGCCCAGGCTGACTGGGGACTGAATGAAATGAGGGGTACGTGACAGCTCCTCAACCGAGCTGGAGGGTTGTATAGATTATAAGGAATAATTATGATTGCTGAGGGTTGCGCACATGGTGGGCCTTTCCACCTGGCAGGCTGCACTGCCATGGGTAACCCAGTGAGTTTGGGTATGTGGACTTTGTCCAACTTTGGGCTCAGCCATGAACCTATAAGGGATCTATCTCCAGAGGTTTGTGGGAACTGGTGAATTTCCTCTGTAATCTGAGTCCTGATGCTGAATCTCCTCCTTCCCCAACCCAGAAGCCAGAAAGCTGGCTGAGGGCTCTGTGAAAACTCAGCCGGATAGCCACAAACACCAGGGGTATTCATCTATTTCACACTGCTATTAAGAACTGCCCAAGACTGGGTCATTTATAAAGGAAAGAGGTTTAATTGACACAATTCAGCATGGCTGGGGAGGCCTCAGAAAACTTACAATCATAGTAGAAGGCGCAGGGGAAGCAAGGCAATTTGTTCACAAGGTAGTAAAGAAGAATGATTTCAGGATAAACTACCAAACACTTATAAAATCATTAGATCTTGTGAGAACTCACTCAATATTTTGAGAATAGCATGGGGGAAACTGCCCCCACGATTCAATTACCTCCACCTGATCTCTCTCTTGACACCTGGGGGTTATAATTCAAGATGAAATTTGAGTGGGGACACAAAGCCTAACCATGTCACCAGGAAATGGCAAAATTTACTCAATGTAATAGTTTGAGGTCCGTGGGAAAAACTTCAGTGAAACTGGAGGTGAGCAATGTGGTTCAGGCATTTCCATTTCAGTGGGGTTCATGGAGCATCTGGGATGACCAAAGACCTTGTACATAAGGGACTAGACTTCTGTAGACATAGGTGACATATATGCCTTTTCTGTGTCATTTACTACTTTAGAACATGATTTAACATTTTCAAGCTTCAGTATCCTTGTGGGTCAAATGGGCAATACTGGAGAGACCGGTATTAATGAAGTGTGTACATGCTTGGCGTGACCCCTGAAGTATAAGTGCTTAGTTTGCAGTTGTCATGATGCTATTATTGCTGTTGACACCAACGATGCTGAAGATGATTGATGATGATAGTGATGGTTATGACAGCAGTGATGGTGATGATGATGACAAGGATGATGATGACCAGGATGATGGAGAAGATGGTGATGGTGATGATGAGAATGAGGATGACATCATAATGACTGAGGATGACGACAATGATGATGGTGATGACGACATAGCAGTGATGATGATAATGACTGATGATGATGATGATAGTGATGACAATGATGATGAAGACAGTGATGGTGTGGATGGACATAATTTTTTGCTTGATAACTAACACACGCACAACATTGAATATGTGCTGGACACAACCCTTGATATTTCTGTGCTCTGTGTCATTTAATTCCTAAACTTAATTAGTAGGCATCCTTATTATTCGACTTTAATGATGAAACCTTGATTCTCAAGAAAGGTCAATGGCTTGTCCTGGGCCACACAACTAATAAGAAACTGCAATTGGCTGGGATGATGCTGGGCCTTGGTTGGAGAGTCGGGGAAGGTCTTTCATTTTACCACATGAAAGACCGGAAATTATCAAACATCCATGATGGCAGTAAAATCTCAGAAGAGTGTCTTCACTTTATCATCTAGAAGGTAACTGGAATTCTTGGCCAATTGGGTACAAAGTCACTGGATAAGTCACGTAGACTGGTGGAAATCATTTCAGCCTTTGGAGACCCTAGTGGCTAATAAAAGGAACAACACTCAAAAAAGAACTAAAACGTCTCAAATATTCTCTTGCATGGATTAACTAAATAGTTCCTGCAGGGATTAATCTTTCACAGAAATGTTTTGCTCATCCTTCAGTAAACAGGTTCAAAGTCACTTCCTCAATGAAGCTTTCCTTAAGTCCTCCAATTAGGGCACCTGTACAGTAAATGAAAACATGTAATATATTTGCAGGTTTTGTGGCAGAAAAGTATCACAGCACAATGGAATCATTTCAGGACTGATGTATCTTCCCCACTTGACTCTCCCACTGGAGTGATGGAGGCCCTGCAGCACCCAGGACTTTGCCTGACACCAAGATGGTATTCAGGGAACATCTGCGAACAGAACCATGGAAATTAAACTGTCTATGAATCATAAATATATTGAATGAAACTTAAATCTGTAACAAGAAAAAAGTCATCATATCAATAGAGACCAAAAGTTTAATTTGGAAATATGTATTTTAGAAACAATAATAGAGTTATATTTTATTTTATTCAACACAGTAATAGCTCATGCCAAATATGAGGGTGGTGGGAGGATTTGGGGTGGGGTGCAGAGACACCTGGGGTGTGAGTTGTGCCCTGAGGGAGCTTCCTCCTAGAGACAAAGCAGTGTCTGAGAGTTTCTTTTTCTCTTATCTCTGAGAAACCTGAAGGAAGGGGTGAATCTTAGAAACAGGAGGAGAGAAGGCATAGGACTGAGACTTTGGGCCACAGGAGTGAAACTTTAGAATGAGTGGGATTCTTTAAACTTCATCAAACACTTCCAATATACGCAAAAATGCTCCAGAAAGAAGAAATGTGAACAAAGACCTGGAGGCATGAGGGAAGATGGCAAGCTGAGGTCCATGAGTGCTGGGGTGAGCTTTGGGCTTGGTGTGGAAGATGGGATTCCAGCCATGGATTTTCCCTCGTTCATCACAGCTCAGTTGACCTTTCTGGGTGCAGATTCTTTTTCTTTTTTCTTCTCTTTT
>NW_016107367.1:5726253-5821712 GCF_001604975.1 Cebus imitator | reverse complement strand
CACTCTGTCTCCCAGGCTGGAGTGCAGTGGTGCATTCTTGGCTCACTGAAACGTCTGCCTCCTGGGTTCAAGTGATTCTTCTGCCTCAGCCTCCTGAGTAGCTGGGACTACAGGTGCACGCCACCATGCCCAGCTAATTTTACTATTTTTAGTAGAGATGGGATTTCACCATGTAGGCCAGGCTGGTGTCAAACTCCTGACCTCATGATCTGCCCACCTCGGCCTCCCAAACTGCTGGGATTACAGACGTGAGCCACCATGCCCCGCCCAGGTTCTTTATCTCTAAAATGACCCTCATGAAGTAGGTAAGGAAAGGGTCTCTTCCTAGCCAAGTGAGTCAGATTATCTATGGTTTGCTTTTCTTTGATGGCTTGAAAATTAAGTCTACTCATAACTCCTTTGAGAAACTAGTTGGAAAGAATTCTGATGTTGGGATGAGGTCTATCTCTTAATTTCAACTTCTTCCTATATCTTGGGCATGTTCGTTCAGTTTAAAAAACATTAATATGGTGATCACTAGGAGCCAAGCATTGGGAAACCTGGACACATCCATGATTATGTTGTAATAACAGGTTAAATTAAATGACTATGCTAGGCAAACTAAGATGTAGGATCACCCTAGCCATATACCATATTAAATACTTGAGAAAAAGAGCTGAGTAAGAGACTCAAGTTCTGCTCTCAGAGAGCCTACAGTACATATAGTTGGAGACACAGCCATACGTATTTACTCTCTTGTTTATTTGCTGAATTGTTTACTATCTTCTCCAAGCCTCAATTTCTGCATCGCTATGTTGGGCCTAATACTGGCATCATTCTTGTAGGATTCCTTGATGTCGATAGATACCTCTAAGGATAAGACAGACACAGTCTTTGCACCATGGATGGTACTGAATGAACATTCATTTGTTCACTGCCTGGAGCAGCATTTAACATAAATAAAGTGTTCAATAAGTATTTGTTGAGTGAATGAATAAATGTTGACCATTGTGATTGTTGCAATTGTTGTCCATCCTGGGTCCCAAGGTGACTTTTATAATATGGTTTGAAAAGTGTTATGATATAAACAAGCATAAGACCATCTATGGAGAAAAAAAATAGAATACTAAAATCTCCTAAAGAGGAACTGAAGAAACGACTTCTGGGGAAGAAGATACTTGGACTAGGGGTGGAACAATGAAGAGCAAAAAACAAAAGTTGGAGTGGGGAAGGCTGAGAGGAGGGTGAGTGTGCCCTAGGAGGAGGTGACAGCATAAACAAAGGCACAGGGCTGGGACACAGCAGAGTATGTTTAGCAAACTACAAGTGTTGGATCTTAAATGCAGGACATGGGAAGCAGCTGTCAGTGCAAGGAAAGAGAGTGGAAGACATGTTTTACTGTAGGTCATGCTGGGGTTAGACTTAACCCTAAACAGGATGCAGAGCCATGGCAGGATTTTGAGCAGAGCACAGAGTAATAATATGGCTAGACTTATGTCTTAAGTCACCATCAGTGTTCTCTTATATCTTCTATTATTAGCATTCTGTCTTGCATTTGCAGACAATAACATTCCTCCAGTAGATCTGGTCTGGTGGGTCTGTTCTTGAGAAACTAGTCCATCCTGGATCCCAAGGTGACTTTTCGTCACTTGATTGGCTTAGCTCTAGCTCAGACCCACACCTTCTCTAGCCGAGGTGTGGGTCTGAGCTAGAGCTAAGCCAATCAGGCTTGTCCATGGATGTTGCATCTTAAGTAGAGTGATGCCATTATAAATGAAATGGCTGGAGCTGATTCATCCTGGCAGAGGGGCTTGGAGACAGTCTGTGAGTTCCTGCTGCCCAGATCCCCAAGAGGTCCCAGGAATTTCTATCAAAGCTGCAGTATCCCAGGTGCCTGCTGTCACACAGACCTGCTGGGCTTACTGACAGTCTTGCTGAGATCTGCTGTCAGCCTCAGTCTCCTATCCTGCCTTCCAACCTTATGGTAGTGCATCTCATTGGTAGAGCAGGGCTGAAGTCAAATGACTAGAGGCTGAGAAATGTAGTTTGTAGATTCAACCCTCTCTAATAAGTAAGAGAATATAGAAGGAAAACCATGAAGCTGAGAGACAGCATGCAAATCTATGGCACAGCATCCTTTATGACTCTCTTTCTTATAGAGGTATTTTATGCAGGTTTACACTAGAGGGCCTATCGTGTTAATCATATACAAAGGCAGATGAGGCCAAAGTCAATGAGGGCCAGAATGGAATGATCAAAACTAGTCAGGCAATTATCACTGGTATGTGAATCCCCTGAGTACAATGATTCTCTTTCTTATTTATTCCTCTAACCTGACTCCTAATCTCCTAAAATAAGTCTTCAATCAATATTTGTTGACCGTCTGACTGACTAATGGGAGTCTTTTGTTCAGTGATGGCTATAACTGAAAGTTGAGAAATCTTCCCACTGGCAATTCTCGTATGCGATCCGAAGATCTTTGCAAACTGCAAATGTTCTTCGATGGGTGGACACAATGTTCTATATGAGACAGAGACCTCAAGTCTCATAAACCATGTGCTGTGTGTGGATTCCATAATCATTCATTAAGACTGGTTACTGAAACAAAAAGATCCCAACATATTTAAAGGCTCATTCACAATAATAAAATCCAAGATAGTTATATTTGGTCATCAGGCAGCTTTTCTCCATATAACGATGCAGGAACCCAAGAACATTCTGTTTTGTGACTTTGAACTCCCCTACTATCTTGCTTCCCTCAGATGCATTGAGCTGCAAGAAAGGGAACCAGAGGATGAAGTAGACCTACTGCTTTTTAGAAGACTTGGCAACAGTGACACTCATTACTTGGGCCTGTCCCATTGGCAAGAAGTAGCCATGTGGCCAGGGAGACTTGAAACTGTGGAAGAGCCGTGTGCGGTGTATGCAGAGGAAGAAAAGGAGGCTGACTTCTGGGGAAGACCTGCCTCTGCCACACAGCGTGCATGTGCATAGGTATGTATGTCTGTGTGTGCTATAGTATTTTTTCTAACATAGATTTGATTCAGTATTGCAAAAAGGGCAAACACAGTTTAAAAATTACTTCGATGATAATTGTTTAATTTACTCAAGTTTCACAAGATCTCATGGTTGCTGCTGCTTTCGTGTTTTTCTATTTTTATTTATTTATTTTTTCTTCTTATTTGTTTATTCCTGGAAGGGGAAGGAAAATATATATTCGGGGTTTTACTGTGTTCCTAAAGTTTACTCAGTAAGCCATACATATTATTTCATTGACTCCACTCGATAACTTTGTGAGTTAGGTTCTGTCACTCATTTTTCATAGATAAAAGCACCAAGGCTAACAGAAGTTAAGTGACTTTCCCAAAGTCTCAGGGCTGGGAAATTGCAAAGGCATAATTTGGACAGAGGCTTGTCCCCTATTCATGCGGGCCACCTGCCTGCCAATGGGAGTAGGAAAGGCATTCACCATCAAAAAGTCAGGAAGAGCTCTGAGGAGCAAGGACATGAGGAGGTATTCCCACACACGGGTGGCGCTGGTTTTCATATTGAATACTTAGGAGCATCTCCATTCTCATAAAGAAATGTGTTAATTCAGTTTCCTAAAACACGGTATTTCTAGTTTATCTTTTATGTTTTCTACCATTGATAGTGACACAGCCAAAGGAAATTATATTCTATTATTATAAGAAAACAAAAGAATAAACAGGGCACTACACAGTGATAGTCAGAAGCCTACACCAAGCCCCACTGAAGGGAGATGACAGGTGTCTGGGTCATGCCTAATGGGGAGTGAGTGTCCATGAGGTGTGAAAGGTTCCACCCCTGACAGCTCCAGCCACTGTGGCTACAAACAGAAATGGAGCCCACTGTTGCCTCATTTTCCAACTTTCGCGAAAAGCTGAGACCGCAGAGGTAGAATTCCTATTTTAAATATTAGATCAAATGAAAAAATAATAAGTTTGAACAAGTCATAGTCACAGACTGAATTCAGCACCTGGGACAGCAGGGGTGTGACCTCTGCTTTAGCTGATACTTTTAGGCTGCGGGTCCACAAGGCAGGAATTACTCACCCGCCATCCCAGCCTGTCCTCTTTGTGTTACAGACAAAGCTGCAGCACTGCCAAGGACATGGATCTCCCAAGCTCTTGTTTGGCACATTGCAGGAAGTAAGGGGCACCCCTAACCACCACGCTCAGCCAAGCCAAAGCACAAAGGCAGTGACACTCTCTCTGGACCTTGGGGAAAAACACAGCCCTCCCAGGCAGAAGACGTAAGCATTCCTGTTGCAGTGCAATTAGGAGCAGTAAAGAAGCTCAGACATGTGCCCCTTCTGTGTTGGCAACTGATATGACAGAACTACATGAGGTGCAAAATGCAGGCTTCGTGTGTGTGTGTGTGTGTGTGTGTGTGTGTGTGTGTGTGTGTGAGTGCACACACTCGGTGCTATATGCTGCTGCCCAAGTTTCAGAGTGATTTCTAACTTGAAGCTGATGAGATGGGATATTGTGTCTTTTAAAAAAATGTAACCAACAACAAACTTTGCTTGGTGTAATTTTAGCAAGGACGCAAGTTTGCCAAGGTGCAGTATGTTATTGTTGAGCTACTGTTTTGACAAAATAGTATGTATGTATGGTTGTGTCTGTGAGTATAAAGGGGGCAAGTAAAAAGAAAATAAAAACTGATACATACTTTTTAGGGAAGTGAATGTAATAACAGAGAGACAAGAAATTTAGATTAGAAAGCTGTTAAGTTTCACTCTTGTCACAGGTCTTCTTGGAAGCTGTTTGTCTGTAAAAAGGCATCCACATACTCATTAATTTTTAAAACATTTTTCCAGCAAGTGCCTCTGGAGTTTACCCTGTGCTAGGCACAGTAGTAGCCCAGGCCATTCCAAGATGCATAAGATACATTTCTCCTGCCCCATGGTCTACAGAGGACAATTATGTGGATCTGCAGAGAACTGCCCCACCATTCCATAAATCACCAGAGTGGCCAATATTTTATTATATTATTAATGCAAAGCTCTGCTGGTAGTGACTGGCATGTAGCAGCATCCTCAATAAATTAATAGGCACAGGGTAAGGTGTTTTGCACTAGTATTTCTTATTCTCATAACAATTTCAGATTAGATCATCTTATAAAGGAGGCAAAACTCAGAGGGAGGTACTGCTGCAGAGTGATTAATAGATCAAGGCCTGGTTCAGCCTCTGACTAGCCGAATGACCTTGGTCACTTTACTTAATGGTGTTCTTCCCCAGAGTGTTTGTCTATGATTTATGGATTATAATAATGCTACTGTATTAGTTAGTTTTGGTGCACAACAAACCATCACAAAATTGAGCAGCTTATTACCATGCATGCATCATGACTCAGCTGGGGCATGTCTGATCTAGGTGGACTCCACCAAGGGCTCTGCTTTCAGGGGGCAGTAGCTCTGGGTCTTATTCACACTGCTGGTCTCTGGGTTGGATGAGTGGCTCTGCTCCATGCATTCTGCAGTTTTGTGTGGCAAATGGACTTGCTAAGCCATAGTCTACTTATGGCAATGGCAGCAATGCAAAAGGGCAGGCTCCTTCTCACAAGCATTTTTGAAGTATCTGATGACATCACAATGGTGGCGGCCCATTGGTCAAACCAAGTCACATGACCAAGCCTAGCGTCATTTGTAGAGAAGTAGACTCTACTTCCTAAACGCAAAGTGGGGGAAAGGATATATGTTTCTGAGCAATAATATAATCTATTAAGCTATCTTTCCCTCAGAGATGTTTTGAGAATTATCTCTGAAGAGTGATATAACATGCTTAATAAAAGCTTAGGACACAGTAAGGGATCAATGAAGCTAGATAATTTGTTAATAGTAAGAATTTTCTTTATGTAATGGATGATCCAGTTGAGGCAAATGTTAGGTAACTTGTCTGGGATCACACGTGGTAAGTGAAGAACCACGGTTTGAAATTATACTGTCCAAATTCCCATTTATTTTGATAGAAACCTATGGACTGTCAAGCACTGTAGGGTAGAGTCTAGGGACCCGATAAAGGAAGGGTATACATGCTAAATTTACAAGTTGGCCCTTATTAGGAAGGCAGCTTCTGTGACTTACAAGTTCAGAGACCAAACCTAGGTGAATAAAGGCCAACTCTAAGTCCCGGGGGTCTAGAGTAGGAAAACAAATCACTATGGCAACTATGCATTGAGACCCCTGTGTACCAGGTCCAGGATGAGGAGACCAGGGGCCTGGGCCCTCAGGTAAGAGCTAATGATTGTTCCTTTGCTGTGCCTGCTCTGAGACTCTGCAGCCTGACCCACACACTGGCCGGAGGAGCATGCGCCGGCAGATGGGGCTCTCCCTTCTCTTTTCAGCCAGTGAGTGGGAAGGAAGAGATTTCCTCTAGAACCCTTCATTTGCTAACATTTATCTTCCTCCTCTGATCTTTCTTTTCCTCCCTTAAGGATCTCGAGTTTAAAAGTATTAAATTTTTTAGAACTCTCTGAAAATACTACATTAAATGCTGAAAAGGCTGATGGGTTTCCTGGGTACTTGGGGCTAATTTATAGCATGCCCTTGTATATTGGCTTAAATTACTTGCTTATATGTTGGAGTCCACTTCCTGCCTCTTCTCAGTCTGTGCCCTCATTCCCTAGATGGTGAGCCTGTTGTAACATTGTACCCAGCACATGCCTTAACCAGGTTGCCCATTCAAAAGTGGTGAGTGAATGAATGATGGATGAAAAAATGTGATGAATGAATAAGTGAGTCAACCAATTATACATAAATGGATATGTGAATAAAGGAGTAGATGGGTGATTGGGTGGGGGCTGGAAGGTGAGGGGGAGCATAAGAGAGTAGATGATGCTTAAACCCCAATTACAATTAGTTGTCAACTACTGTATTCTTCTGTTCTCATGTGGCTAATGAAGACATATCTGAGACTGGATAATTTATAAAGGAAAGAGGTTTAATGGCCTCACAGTTCTGCATGGCTGGGGAGGCTTCACAGTTATGGTAGAAAGCAAAGGAGAAGCAAAGGCACATCTTACATGGTGGCAGGCAACAGACCATGTGCAGGGGAACTTCCCTTTATAAAACCATCAGATCTCGTGAGACTTATTCACTCTCATGAGAGCAGCATGGGAAAAGACTTGCCCCCATGACTCAATTACCCCCCACCAGGACCCTCCCATGATTCTTGGGAATTATAGGAGCTAAAATTCAAGATTTGCGTGGGGACAGAGCCAAACCATATCAACTACCAAGCACATCTTGGTCAAGAAGATCTGGTTAATTACATTCATTGCATCAACTTTAGCTCAGAACCTGGAGGAGGGAGGGGTCTTGCTTTTGTGTCAGTAGGGTTGTCTTGGTAGTACAGTTTTGAGGGCGATTATAAAATTTGAGACAAACTCCTGGCCTCTGATGGACTCCTGGGTAAATTGCTAATACAGCAAGGCAGAGAATTCAAGCATGGTATCTGACCTTATTCAGCTACAGTCTCTTGTTTATCTGTCAGGAAAGCAAATGGGAACCTGTGATCTGTGTATTTAGGGGTGTTCTTGAGGGAGATGCTACTGAGGGGGCAGGGCATAAATTGTCATGCAATTCTAATGGAACCTTTCAGCCCACTCTGCACTTCTGAGTCGACAGTGACCTCCAATGGCAGGACAAGGCACTGACACACAGGGACCCCTGGATGGTGACTCCTGGGAGGCACCCAACATGAACTTACTCACTCTCTAGGTTGGCTGCCACCTGAAAGACCTCTTTCTCCTCCTACTTCCAGTGGAACTCTTGCTTGTAGCTCTCTCTTGATTCCAGGCTACCTTAGACTCTCACTGACCTTAGACTCTCATTGACCTTGGTGTAGGCTACAGACAACTGGGAAATAATCTCTGTGTTAACTCATCTCTAGCTCACCTGAGGTGCTATTTTAATTGATTATGGGATAATGTTGACAATAAGTCATTTCCAACTATGCTGGTTCTTCCCAGTGCCCCATGAGCACCTTTGTCAGAAACAGTGATGAGAAGTTAGAGAGAGGAGAGACCACTAGAGTAGACTCTTGAGCGGTCCTGGAGACACATTTTAGAAGAGATGGGCTGTTATAAGTAAAGGAAACTTCACAATGCATGCATGGAGAGAGAAGGGGTATATGGCAGAGGGTGGGAACCCATGAGCAACATATAAACTGAAAGAAACCAGATGGCTTGGGTTATGAGATCTTGAGAAGGCTGACATGGTAAAATTGGTTCATTCCCTGGACATGAATGAAAAGTCCAGAAATTATTTACAAAAGCATCCACTTGCATTTCATTTTAAGTGGTCTTTTGAATGCCCAACAGGGTTTGATAGGTTTCATGGACTCAGCCAAGCTCCGTCAAGCAGCAAAGGACTTGAGTGTCATATAACATAGCCTAGTGGAGTCTTCTCCACAGCTCTGCTCATGGCCACTGACATGTCCTCAGCCTACAACTTAATTCACCCATACCTTGTGTCTAGGTGTGTTTCAGCCTTATATAGGAATATCTTCATCATGCTCTGCTTCTCATTCCATCTCTATAGTTGAATGTGGTCTTCTCTTCCTGGGGGCTGAAAGATTAGTTGTCCGCATTTACTTTCTCCAGAGCCTTTTAACTAGTTACCTGGCTTAATCTACCTTTGTAATGTCCCTGAATGCTGGGAAAGGGGTTAGCAACTTTAGTCCTAAGACATTCTCAGGACATAGCTCTATCTGTGTAAAGTATTGCTAACGTGGAGGTTAAATAAATATTCTTATTCTAAGTCCTCAAGTCCTCATGTCTACACTGATAGTTGATGTAAGAGAGTCATAAGAAATATTACCAGAAAAGTAAGTAGAGGCTATTACTCAATTGCTAATGATAGGAACACACAAACTTTTCTGAGATCTGGACTCGGTAAATAGCATATAACATGGCATTTTAGAATATTTTCTTCAAATGATAATCTGAGCATTTTCACATGCATCATGAATTCTCAAAGTCATAGCCTAGTCCTGACTTTGAGTTTTATCTCCTTCCTATCTCTCTTCACTATTTCATTCTCACTTGAGCCACATGAAGATATTTATCATTCCTTAAACATGCTGAGACCTTGCATAACTTGAGTCTTTGTGATATTCTTCTCGCAGCCTGATGTGTTCTTATTCACCATCCCCATCTGGCAAATCCATTAGACCAAGCTCCAAAAGCTCATCTTAATATTTACACTCACTTTTAATATTTGGGCCATGGCAATGATCTGAGAGTATTTTATTGTGTGATACATGCCTGCCTTATTCAACAGTTTATGAGAAGCTTGAGAGCCAGAACCCACTGTCATCATGTTTGCCACTTTGCAGGTCCTCAGTAAATGTTTACTGAAGGAAAGAATGAATGTGCATGTGAATCAATGAATGCCTAGGTGAGGCAGTCAACCAACATTAAAATGAGTAGATGAAGAAGTAAATAAACAGAGAACAAAGGAGTAAATCAACACATGAGAAGTTGAGCACAGCAATCAAGAGAACCAGTGAATATGTGAATTAGTTAGAGAAGGAGGGTGAATATATTGAGAATGGATAGGAGAGCCTCCTGGATATTCCAAAGAGGTTGGGGAATTCCTTTTTACATAGAAGAAAATATGGGACTGAATCAGGCTATCCTTGTATGACTATCCCAACTGGTTCCTTCTTCCCTCATCAAATGACCAAGCCAAATATAAAAACCAGAATACCATGCTGACTCAGGTGAATGATTTGGAGTTATAATAAAAATGTGATGTAAAGAATTGTTCCTATTAGATGGAGGTATGGATGATACTAATTTTCTACCTTCCATTATTCTTCTCACAGGAGCTCATCAAAATAGCCATCCCATATTCACCAATTTTCTCCTCAGAAGACAAAAATGTGGAAATTAGCTCCCAATTGGTATCTAGAATCTGAGAGGTTCCTTAAAGATTTTTGCGATGGTGGCCCCAGGACTGCTCTTCTGGTTTTGTGAGAGGCTTTGGACAGTGTCTATCAAATAGGAATAATTCTACAGTAAGTTTGGAATCATTCTGTCTGAACCTGCATCCCCACCCCTGTCAAGGAAACCAACACTTACTTTCAAGTATGGGAAACCCTGGTACCACCCCAAATCTCATGTGCTTCTCATATTGCAAAATACAATTAAAATCTTCTCATATTGCAAAATAACCTCCCAATAGTCCTGCAAAGTTTTAATTCATTCCAGTGTCTAGTCCAAAGTCTTGATTCTTATCTGAGACTCATCTTCTTCCACTATGAGCCTATAAAATCAAAACAAGTTATTTACTTACAAGATACAATGGTAGTACAGGTATTGGGTAAACATGCCTGTTGAAAACAGGAGAAATTGGCCAAAAGAAGGAGATAACAGGCCCCACACGAATCCTAAACCCAGCAAGGCAGTCACTGAATCTTAAAGCTGCAAAGAAATCTCGTTTGATTCCACGTCTGGCATCCAGGGAACACTCGTGCAAGGGAAACTCTGCCTCTGTGGCTTTTCAGGTTGCGCCGCCTTTGGCTTCTCTTATAAGTTGGAGTTGAGTGCCTGCAGCTTTTTCAGGCAGAAGATGCAAGCTTCCAGTTAATCTAATATTCTGGGGTCTGGAAGGGAGTGGTCCCCTTCTCACAGCTCCATTAAACGGTGCTATGGTGGGGACTCTGTGTGGGAGCTCCAGCCACGTATTTTCCCTCTGCACTGCCTTAGTAGAGGCTCTCTGTGGTGGCTCTGCTCCTGCAGCAGACTTCTGTCTGGGCCCCTGCAGGCTTAACACAATGTGGAAACTACCAGGGCTTATGGCTTTGGGCTCCAGAGTGGTGGCCCAAGCTGTACCTGAAACCCTTTGAGCTGAGGCTATAGCTGGAGCAACTGACATGCAGGGATCAGTGTTCTGAGGTTGAGCAGGGCAGCAGTTCTGGTCCCTGAAATCATTATATCCTCCTAGACCTCTAAGCCTGTGATGGGAGAGGCTGCCTAGATCTTTGAAATGCCTTTGAGACCTTTTCTTATTGTCTTGGATATTAGCACTGGCTCTCTTTTAAGTTATGTGAATCTCCTTAGCAAGTGGTTGTTCCACTACCTACTTGCATTTCTTCTCTATCACAAGCCCGGGCAGCAAACTTTCCAAACGTTTACACTCTGCTTCCCTTTTAAATATAAGTTCCAACTTCAAGTCACTTCTCTGTTTCTGTATCTAACTGTAGGTCATTAGAAGCAGCTAGTTACATCTTGAATGCTTTGTTGCTTAGAAATTTCTTCTGCCAGGTACCCTGTTATCACTCCTAAATTCGAACTTTCACGGACTATGAGATCATGGATACAATTCAGTCAAGTTCTTTGTTAAAGTGAAACAGGAGTTTCTGTACTCCAATTTCCAGTAACTTTCTGATTTTCATTTGAAAGTTCATCAACCTGGCCTTCACTGTCCAAATCTCTATCAGCATTTTGGTTGTAACCAATTGACAAGCCTCTCAGAAGTTCCAAATGTCCTCTCATCTTTCTATCTTCTTCTGAGCCCCACAGTCTCTTCCAACCTCTGCCCGTTAATCAGTTCCAAAGCTGTCTTTATATTTTTCAGGTATCTTTATCACAATACCCTACTCCTCAGTGCCAGTTTTCTGTGTTAGACCATTCTTGCATTGCTATAAAAAATGCCTGACTTGATGATTTATAAAGAATAGAGGCTTCATTGGCAAGCAGTTCTACAGGCTATACAAGCATGGCACCAACTGCTCAACTTCCGGTGAGGGCCTTAGGAAGCTTACAATTGTGGCAGAAGCAAAGCGGGGAGACTGCAATAGTGGAGGTCCCAGACTTCTAAACATCAAGATCTCACATGAAGTAACTGAACCAGAACATATTTATCACCAAGGGGATGGTGCTAAACCATTCATGAAGGATTTGCCCCCATGAACCAATTACCTCCAACCAGACCCCACTTCCAACATTAGGAATTACGCTTCAACCTGCGATTTGGAGGGGAAACTATATCACCACCCTTTCCCTTAAGATCACCTACTCACACCATTTGCATTTTCTCAATAGACTGAAGTGAGGATCTAATTGCTTTAAACTACTTGGAATTGCTAGAGAGTGATGCCTTTAATTTAAGTGAGGCTGACTTTATAGATAGTTTGGAAGGGTGACCCTGACAACAGAGTAGGGGTAAGAACAGATGGGAGGGATGGAGTGCAGATTGAGGATGATGGCAGTGATCACAGGTGGGATGATGAAGATCTGGGTGAAAGCTATCATAGAAAGCTGCATCAATGCTTATGCATGGGCAGGAATTGGGTAGGACTTACTGACCAGTTGGATCTGGGAAGTGTGGGATGGAGGAAGGAAAAGTTTAACAGATGATGACATTACTATTCACCACCCCTCCTACCCAGGCTTGTGTAGGAAGGAGAATAACATCAGCATCCATAGGAAATGTGAGCTCTTCTGTCAATTTCACTAACTAAATGTTTTTGCATTTTCCAATATTAGACTGTCCTAAGTCAGCCTGCAGTTCTCCTTCTAAGGCTTCTAAAGAAAGAGTCAAGTGTTTTCTAATCTTTATATCTTTAATTATCTTATATTCACCTAGAAGCTCTTGATTAGCTGTGATAGATAGTAAAATGGAAATAAATGAAATTGTTGCTGAAACTAGAGAACTCTTGGAGGAGCGATTTGTTAAGAATACAGGCTATGTTTCAACCTCAGGGTACACAAGCAGTAGAAAAATGTCCTCCATTAACGTTTTACAATTATTTTTATAATTGTCACCTCTATATCATATAAAAAGCGTTATGGATTCCCACATAATAGTAATTATAGGTTTAGCGCTTCTTTAGTAATGTAGTTAAATTTGTCTGAATTTACTGGGAATCCTAAGTGTTTGGGAATTGAAGTGAGCTGGCTTTGGATGTCAGCTTTGCCTCTTTCGAATTGGGTGACACATGCCAGCTGCTTTGGCTTTCACAGTTTTAGTCTTCTTATCTATCAAATGGGAAAAATATAATCAGTTACTCCCTAGGCTGCTGTGTGCATTGAATGAGGTCATGGGTATAAATACATATCCTAGCATCTGAGACATGGGAAGGAATGAATCAGTGCCTAGTTGTAAGACGTTACCAAGGAAGGCCCTTTTATGCATAATTTTCTTATAACTAAATAAAAATAAAAATGACAAGAAGTTTTGTGGATTTGAGAACCTCATTGTAAAGATTTCTTTTTCCTCTCATTTTTGGGCATCAAGTCTATCACCGATTGAGAAACCCAGCCATAATATATTTTGTTAACATCAATTTTATACCATCAATTAAAAAATAAAGATAGATCTGTTTATACTTTGAAGACAGACTATGAGTATATGAAGACAGGATCATTGAACTTTGCCTCTAATGCAAAATTCAATTCTGATTTGGATTTTAAATATCTCCAATTATCCAGTCAATATTACATGCATATTCAAAGTTTGGGTTTCATCTCATCTGGAGGTACACTTTCCAGGCCCACCCTTTATCTACATATTTAGAGCAATACAAGTAAAATTGATTCATAAGCTCTCTGCATCAGAATAAAATCACAGTCCTGTGTGTTTCCATCATCCAAACAGCTTTTTCCTCTCTATTCAGAGATAGAGACAACCTAATCACATTTTTCAGCATCTCCACCATGAATTTTGTTATAAAAAACAGAGTTTAAATTTAGAAATGGCCAAAACTTCCCACTTGCATGTCATCCCAGAGTAAGACAACTTTAGAAGAGTATTTAATCATACACATAGTTGAAGGGTAAAATATCCAGTTGAAAATCTTCATTGGTAAGCCCACAATATTTACTAATATTTAAATACTTAGATTGCAGGGCACTTTTTTCCCCCAAGTCGCGTGGCAATGGGTACTCACCACTGATCTTCCCTTCTCATAGATGTTTTCCTTCTGAATTAGTACTTCACAGGGATAAATGTAGCACTCATTTTGCCTTTCATTCATTTTTATTCTTTTATTAGTATGAAAGATAACATGGAGCATGTTCTGTGGGCCAGGCACTGTGCTAAGCAATTTACATGTATTACTGTAGGTAATTCTGTAATCTGACAACATCCCTGGGATGTAGGAACTATTATTATCTGTTTGAGAGGAGGAAAATGTAGTTCAGAAAAGTGAAGAAATGTATCCAGAGGAACTCAGGTTAGAAGCAGAACTATGTACCAGTTGTAGTCACGTGTGGATAATGGAAGCCATTTTAAAATCCAGATTAAATTTGAATTTTGTGTTAGAGGCAAGGTTAGACAGTGACTCAGTTCTTCTTGTTACAAGCAAACTAACAATGGCAGAGACTGGCTGTGAAAGGCCAACTACTGACAGGGGCATAGATAAGAAGGAGGCAGGATAAATATAAAAAGGAGGTTTATGGCAAACCATAACCATGGTAAGGTAGGTTCCATCATTCCTACTTCTTGTTGTTCACATTCTTCAGTTATTTCCTTCCCTAGAGTGTGTGTGGGAGGGGATCCTCACTCAAAAGGAGTCACTTGGTTAGAAACAAGTCATAAAATTTGACCTGCATTTAACCAAAAGTAAACAACAAAGTCAATTTGGGTGGGGTGTCTATTCTGTGGTTACATTATAAAACTATGGTACCAGTTTTGCTGAGAGGCACCCCCGCCCTTCCTGACTTTAAAGAAGCAAGCTGCCCTGTTACAAGCTGCCTTTCAGAGGGGGCCACATGGCAATGAGCTGGGGTCAGCCTCCAGCAGATAACCAACAAGGAACTGAGGTCCAGAGTCTGATAATCTCCAAGAAACTGAATGCTGTCAACAACCATGTGAGCTTGCAGGCAGATCTTTCTCCAATCAAGCTCCAGATGAGGCCCCAGCCCTGCAGACCCTTGTGAGACCCTGAAGCAGCTAAGCTATACTTGAACTTCTGATCTACAGAAACTGTGTGATAATAAATGTGTGTTGTTTTAGGCTGGTAAACTTGTGGTGATTTGTTATGGAGCAATAAGTAATACAAGATCTTTCAAAAGCACACCATTGAATTTATACCTCATTGGATATCATTACAATTTTCTCAGGAGGGTGATAGACTTGGAGTGAAATTGCTTTCATCAAAGTTGCAAAGGGCACTGGACACATATCAGTAGTTAACGAATGCCCTCTGGGGGCATTTGGTGCCATTTAACAACTTCCTGTTGGAATATCTTCTCCTTTCTTTTCCATGACACTCCTCACTGGTTTTCTTATTACTTCTCTGATTATTCCTCATCAACTTGGGATGGGCTTTCCCTGCCAATCTCTGGCATATGTGGAGTCCCTAAGGATGCACCACCAGCTCTGCTTCTCTTTCCTCAGATGTACTCAAGGCATTTGGTGCAACATGAATGCTGATCAGCCCCAGATCCACGTGTGTGCCTTGAACTCTCCCCTGAGCTCCTGACTCAAAGGACCAACTGGATTTCTTGTTTTGGATGTCCTGGGGAAAGCTCAAACTCAATCTTACTCTTCAATTCACTACCACAAGGAGTGATGCCTGCACCTACCACTTCCCAACCCTCTGACCAGACACGTAGGTCACAATGTAGCAGCTGCCCTTGACATTCCTTCTCCTTGAAACACTAATTCACTAATCCCGTTAGTGTTAATCCCCAAAATAATTATCAAACCCACACTGCTCCCCCATTCCAGCCCATGATGACTAACCACTATCTTAATCAGGTTTACATTCATTCCAAAGGACTATTAAAACATTTTTCTAGTCAATTTCCCCATCTTGTCTTCCTCAATCCACCCCACAGGCTGCTGCTAAAGTGACAAAATAAGCAGAAAGACAGAAACTTCTCCATGAGCCCCTGAGGCCTCTCTGCTTCTCTCATGTTAGGGCCATGGACCATGAAACTAATGTGAAACTGAAGAAGCTCACGTTTATAGCTGTTCACAGGTGGAGCTCTTTCCAGCATTTCTTTCTCATTTGAAACAAATATTTATTTTTGTATTCAACTGTATGTTCATGATTCTGTATTGTTTTTCTCAAAGAGTGAAGCCACACATGCTGCTTACAATCTTTCTTTGGTTCTGGGGTGCCTCTGAGAGGAAGACCAAGCCCCATGGTGGGACCTGGTCCTTGCTTGCATTATCAATCTCATCTTTACTTATACCTGCCTCACATCTTATCCCTGAAAATGTAGAATGACTTGCACTTTTCACTACATATCATGCTATTTAATGTCTCTGCACCTTTGCTTATGTTTTTTCTTTATTCTGCAATCCCCAGCCCTCATCACCTTATACAAATGCACATCCAGCCACAGCTTCTACTGGGTAACTTCCCCTCTTTCTACGAGACTCCACACAGATGTCAACTGTCCAAGGAGGCTTCTGGGATGCCCTTTCTCTTCCCCAACAGGTCTCTGTGCATTTTATTTGTGCTCTTACAGCACCTTGAGCTTTTCTTTATCATGACATTGACTGACTAAGCGTCCTCAGTGCCTGACAGAGGGGAGACCTGCAGGGAAAGTTTGTAGAACTGTTACCAAATTACAGTTCTGAAACCTGAACAAGATACTGGACCTCTTCAAATTGCAGTCTTTTTCTTTGTAAATAGAAAGGGTTCTTAAATTACCTTGATGATGGTGGCAAGATTTCAATTCGATTATGTAAAATAAAAATGTCTGGCAAGCATCAAGTGTTGTAGTTGGTACAAGTAGAAGTGCCGATATTAAAATATTTTTAGAACCACAGAAGCGGTCTACTCACACAAAGCTGAACACTTACATAAAAATCAGACCCAGAAACCAGACAGCAAAATACAGTAAAACCTGTGTGGCAGTTAAAATCATAGGTACTACGGCTAGATGGCCCAGGTGTAAATTCTGGATCTGCCATTTACTAGATTTTATTAATTTAGGTAAATATTCTCTCTGCGCCTCAGTTTTCTCATCTGTTTTGGAGATAATGATAGAATTGCTCTGGTGATTTAATGTATTAGTGCATTTTTAACTTTTAAAATAGTGCTTGACCCTTAGAATGAAACTTCAAACATGAACTACCTTGACTGTTATCATGATTAACAGAATTTGAGAGAAAGAGTCTTTTTGATGTCACAGTAAAATCAAGCCTGCTAGTTTAGCCTATGGCTAAAATAGTTTAGCACAGATATCTAAGCTGCATAATCCCATTGCTAATAAAAATTTTGGTCATACTTTTGTACACATAGATAATAATGATATAGTATAGAAGACACTAAGAAATCACTAGCAGGTTCAATCCCAGGAATGGGGGGTGCACAAAGCAAAATGCTGATTTTCTTATTTTTCAATATTTGAAGACTTCATATAAAAATACAAATTTAACAGTAAGATTAAGAACAGAAAGCCAAGCACCGCATGTTCTCACTCATAGGTGGGTGTTGAACAACAAGAACACATGGACTCAGGGAGAGGAGCATCACACACAGGAGACAGTTTTGGGGTTAGGGGAGAGACAAGGGGGATGGGGAGGGATAACACGGGGAGAAATGCCAGATATAGTATGCATCTAAAGTAAAATAAATAAATTATATTTAAAAAATCCAAACAAAGCAAACTTGTTTGAAATTTTATCACACGGATTAGTGAACAGAAAATAAAGAACAGAAACGCTGAGACAAAGATTTTTAGACATAGATGGAATTAGTGTCTCCCTATGTTGAAGCTCTTTTAGATTATACAATTTCAGAAAGTTCACTTACAGGGAAATACTATAGAGAGCTGTATGTAAGAGGCACCCCATTACCTACTTTAGTAAGTGGATGAAGAAAGACTGGCAAGATGAACAGGGCAGAGCCAGTTTCCACCTCTAGTTGCCTGGGGAGGAAATAAATGCTGGTACAAACAAAAATGCTGCTAGGTGGTTCAGCAAACTGACTAGAATGACAAGACTATCCAGATGCTGAAACTTAGGTGAAAGTGGGAACTGGTTGGCCGGGCGCGGTGGCTCAAGCCTGTAATCCCAGCACTGTGGGAGGCCGAGGCGGGTGGATCACGAGGTCAAGAGATCGAGACCATCCCGGTCAACATGGTGAAACCCCGTCTTTACTAAAAATACAAAAAATTAGCTGGGCATGGTGGCGCATGCCTGTAATCCCAGCTACTCAGGAGGCTGAGGCAGGAGAACTGCCTGAACCCGGGAGGCGGAGGTTGCGGTGAGCCGAGATTGCGCCATTGCACTCCAGCCTGGGTAACAAGAGCGAAACTCCGTCTCAAAAAAAAAAAAAAAAAAAAAAAAAAAAAAAGTGGGAACTCGGAGAGATCAACAGAACACAAGAGCCTCATTTTGTCTTGAATGCTCCTTCCAAACCAGAAGCCGAGCCCAATTCTCAAGGCCCATGGGATCCCAGCAGACCGGAGACAAAGACCAAGGCTTTCAGTAAATCTACATGTGCATAAAGCAAGCTGGGATCCAAAACATCTACATCCTCCGTGTAAGAACGAACTAGACACAAGGGACATTCCTAGTGACTTCCGTGAAAATTGCTTGTCTTAAACCCTGATGTAAACTGAGGGTAAAACTAAAAAATGTCTTGGAATATAATTTAAAATGGCTCTAGGCTGGTTATACACTCAGGCACCTGGCAATAAAAGACATACATCGTTTTTGGAGGAAACCATTTTTAACAGCGACTTTAAGAAATGACTATGGATAACGTTTTCTTTAAGTATGAACCCATTATTTTAAAAGATTATAAAATGTAAGGAGACAAAGCACTAGTAATAAGACTTTGCAAAACCAATAAACAGAAAAATCAAAAGTAAAAAATAAATATTAAAATTATCTGATCCAGAGAATAAGTAGTTTTTGAGAATTAATCTGCAGTGACAAAACCAAGCCAAACCAAACAAATCAATGGTTGCATGAAAAGGGAGATACAGGAGGGGACAGGTGGGAAAGCTTAAACAAGAAAACTTCAGCATTTGATAGATACATTCTCTTGATTGTTGTTATGGTTTCGTGAGTGTTAGCACATATTAAAGCATCAAATCTTAATCTTTCAATATATGTAATTTATTGTATATTAGTTATGACTCAATAAAGTTGATTAAAAAATATTTTAATGTGTTTTAAGTAAAAAGCAGACATATTATTTACAAAATAATAATAAAAGAAAATAATATTACTTCAGTGCCTTAGTTGTATAAGAAATGAACTATAATTTTAATTACAACATATAAAAGATTTCCACCAACAATAAAAAAGAGAAAACACGGGAAAGTACGAGATAAGATTTTAAAATGGTAAAAATGAGTGATCAGTTGTATTAGGAAAAGAACCAAGTACAAAAATAAGACTTTTAAAAAATAACAATAGTTAGAATTAAAGATTCAATGGCTGTTTAACAGGTGATAAGTCATGGGCAATAAAAGTTTAATGAACTAGAAAATAGAAGGAATGGTTCTAAATATACCTTAGAAAGACAAAAACAAAAAAGTAAGAGTGATAAATGTTAAGCACAGAGTAAGAAGGTCTAACATGTCCCATCAGTGTTCCAAAAAAATGCAGTGAGAGAATCTGCAGAGATGATATTTAAGAAATGAAGGCTGAAATTTCCCCACAACTGATAAAAAACATGCATATGCAAATTCATCAAGGAAAATAAATCTCAAACAGTTTGAATTAAATAAATCCATAGTTAGACATGTCATAGTTAAAGGTGCAACACCAAAGACAAAGAGAAAATCTTAAAAGCAATGGGAAGGGAAAAAAAGAGAGTTTACACGTGACATTTGGAGGCAAGTTGTCTTATTAGGAGCAATAAAAAAAGCTAGAAGACAGCAAATAATATATACCACAATACCGAAAGAAAATAACTGTCAACTAAGAATTGTTTACATCAGACAATGTATTTCAAGAATGACAGTGAAAGTAAGACAGTTTAGAAAACAAACAGAGAGATTGTTTAACCACCAACAAATCTCTAAAAAGCCATCATTCTCAGCAAACTGACACAAGAACAAAAAACCAAACACTGCATGTTCTTACTCATAAGTGAGTGTTGAACAATGAGAACACACGGACACAGGGAGGGGAGCATGACAGACACACTGCGGTCTGTTGGGGGGTTTGGAGTTAGGAGAGGGATAGCAGCGAGTGGGGAGATTGGGGATGGATAACATTAGGAGAAATATTTAATGTAGATGATGGGGGGATGGAGGCAGCAAACCACCATGGCATGTGTATACCTATGTAACAATTCTGCAAGATCTGCACATGTACCCGAGAATTTAAAGTAAAAACAACTAACTAAATAAATAAACAACAACAACAACAACAACAAATTCTAAAGGTTGTTATTTAGGCAGAAGTCAAATAAATCCAGAAGAAAGTCTTGAAATTCAAAGCAGGTAAAATAACCAAATGAAGTGGTATTGTGTGAAGATACCTAATCAAACATTGGCTTTATACATGAAAAAATACCAAAGATGGGCAAAGATTAAAAATATATCAAAATACTCAATAGCAATACACAGAAATCAAGAAGGAAATGCCTTGGGTTACCGTTTCAAGCTCTTTGTATTATTTAGGAAAGGCGAAAACATATCAATTAGCTCTAGTCTATGACAAATTAAATATGACTCAGCATTTTTAAATATTAATTTAAAAAAAACATTGTTTATAGTGTTCAAACTAGGAAACAGTAAGGAAAAAAGTGGAACAATTAATCAAAAAGTAGGCAAGAAATTAGACAAAGCAAATTTAAAAATCCAGGTTACTAGAAACTACAAAGTAAATTCATACAAAATAAATCCAAATATAGAAATGATTACAATAAATATGTTATCAAATGCTTCAGTTAAAAGATATAAAATTTCAGACTTGATTAAAAAATAAAGATGAGTACAAACTATATAAAAGAGAAACATCTGCAATGCAGAGGTACAGACACCTTAGAAACAAACGAATCAGAGAAGATATGCCAGCCAGTTCTACTCAGAAGAAAGCAAGCATAGCTATAGTTTTGATAATTATTCTTTTTTGAACTTACATAGATCACATAGAAAAACAGACCACATATCTAGAAAATCTACGTTTTTGGACACTTAGATACAAAGCTCTAAACAATTCATATGTTAAATGAGTAATCATAATGAAAATTATAAATATTTAGTGCTGAACAACAAGAGAAATCATTCAAAATGAATATGATATAGCTAAAGCAGTATTTAGAGAAAAATTCATATCCTTGAAAGATTATTCTGTAACCCCGTCTCTACTAAAAATACAAAAAATTAGCTGGGCATGGTGGCGTGTGCCTGTAATCCCAGCTACTCAGGAGGTTGAGGCAGAATTGCCTGAACCCAGGAGGCGGAGGTTGCGGTGAGCCGAGATCGCACCATTGCACTCCAGCCTGGGTAACAAGAGGAGCGAAACTCCGACTCAAAAAAAAAAAAGACCACATGAGAGATAGACAGATTAATAAAATCATTCAAAATGGATATGATATAGCTAAAGCAGTATTTAGAGAAAAATTAAAAGAAAGGTTAAAAAACAACTTATTCTCCAACTTAAGCAATTAAAAAACAGCATAAACACAAGGAATTACACAAGCAGGAAATTATTATTTTAAATGAGTAAAATTAATGAAATTACTAAGAAACATGGAATATAGAAAGAACAGAAGGTACAAGGAAAAAATAAAAGAGAGAGGAAATGTAACTACCAAGCAGAAGATATTAAAATAACAAAACATTATAAACAACTTTATATTGATAAGTTTTAAATATTAGGTAGAATGAAAACATTCTTGGGAAAAATCTAATTTACCCAACTGACTCAATAAGAATAAAACAAATTATGATAGCCCTATCATACCTGAGAAAACTTTAAAAACTTTAAAAACCTTTTTTAAAAAGTTACCATTTAAAAACCATTCCAGGCCCAATGACTTCACTATAAAGCTTCACCTGAGAGTCAGTTAATAAATAGTTTAATTTTACACAGATTTTACAGTTTACAGAACACAGCTCAACAAATTTGGTGTCTAGATTAAACTTGATTTCCAAATCCCACAAGAACTTAGTGATTATGGGACAATTTTCTGGTGAATATAGATGCAAATATCTTTAAAGATTATTAGCATACAGGAAGCAGCCCTGTATAAAAAAAGACTATCCATCATGCATAAATTGGGTCACTTTTAAAAATGAAAGTTTGGTTTAACATTAAGAAAATAATAAATATCTTATACCCCATTAACATAATACAGAAAAATTATATGTACCTCTTAGGAGTTGGCAGAAAAACATTTGATAACACTTGATGAAAATTGTATCTACTTAGGAGAAAAATCTCTTAATAAACTAGGAAGAGATGAAAACTCCTATCACAAAGCCTTTAGCACACATTATCCTTATGGCTGTTACATTGACACACTCTTTGAAGGTCAGAGATGAGAGTACCTATGCTATCACCAGCCCAGTCATCATGATATCAGCACTCCCATCACAAACAGTTCAGTTGAAAAAGAAAATTTACAAGGTTTCAAAAGGAAGTAACACCTCTAACATCTTTTGTGAATAAAATGATTGCCTTCATAGAAATTCTAAAAGAAACTAGGGATAAATACTTTGGATTAGGAGACAATTCTCTCCAAATTGATTTATAGATTCATTGTAATTCAAATATTACCCCAATAGGCTTTGTGAACATGTGGGTATGTGTGTGGAAACTGATCCATTTATGGGCTTGCAAATGACAGAAAAATAGAGATTCTTCCAAATGAGAAGAATAAGGTTGGTTGGGTGACTTTGGCAGATATCAATAATTACTTGAGTGATAGTAATTAAGACCGTTTTATATTGTTCCTGGGTTAGACAACCCAACCAATAAAATTGATAGAGTCACAAATTGTGTGTGTGTGTGTGTGTGTGTGTGTGTGTGTGTGTGTGTGTGTGT
Source organism: Cebus imitator (assembly GCF_001604975.1). Taxonomy (NCBI): domain Eukaryota; kingdom Metazoa; phylum Chordata; class Mammalia; order Primates; family Cebidae; genus Cebus; species Cebus imitator. Next base: position 5,798,788 of record NW_016107367.1, on the reverse strand, counting down.
GTGTGTATTTAATGTATAAGCAGATGTGGCATTATAGATGAGTGGCAAAATAATGGACTTTTAAATACATGATACAGAACAATTTGTTATTTACGTAAAAAAATAGAGTTCTACCTTACAGTATATACAAAAATGAATTTCAGATTAAAGAAGACTTACATGTGAAAAACACAATGACAAAGTAATAAAAGATAATGTAGAGTATTATATTAATTAATTTGTGTCAACAGAGGTTTCTTAAGGCACAAAAAGCAAAATCCATTTAAAAAGATTAATACATTCAAAAGACAGCAAAATAAAGGAAAATATAGACTTGAAAATGGAAAAACATTCAAAATATATAATTGAAATTATATATATTGGTTAGTATACAAGATAAATAAAGAACTCCTATTAACTTATCAGAGAATTACTAATAGAAAAATGGGCAAAAGACTTGAACAGGCACTTCACAAAACAGGGAACTCAAATGGCCAATGACAGAGGAATAGGTGTGTGATCCCACTAATAAACAGAAAAATGCAAATCAAAACCATGATGAGTCACCAGATGGGCAAAACTTATATCTGACAGTAAAAGCTTTTGGCAGTGTTAGAGGGCGAGGGAGACTGACATTTCTCAAGAGAGTGCAAATTGGTGCAATCGCTTTGGATAACAATATGCTGTTACCTAGTAACATTGAAAACACAAAGATCTTTGATCTCAGCACTTCCTTGCTCAGATATACACCCCAGAAAATCTCCTCTACATTTACATCTGGAGACAGGGAGAAGAATGAGTCCAGAGGAGTTTGTTGTAGCAAAACACTGAAAACAGCCCAAATGTATACCAGTAATAGAACAGCTAAGTACATTCTGGCATTGTCACACAATACAATATTGTTCAGCTGTGAAAATAAATGAAGCACAGGTACATATAATAACACGGATAAATCTCAGAAACATAATATGGAGCCCCAAATCCAAGACAAACAAGCAAAAACAACAACTGCAAAGTAGTGCATGTTGTCAAAATAATTTGTTCAGTATGATTCCATTTATATAAAGTTTAGAAACGTGCAACCCTGAAAACAATAATTTTTAGGAATACAAACAAATAGAGAAGCTATAAAGAAAGTGAGTGTGTAGGAAACACAGTGAGGGAAGGAGCCAGGATGGGGGAGGGAGGAGCATAAGGTTCTAATTCTTAAACTGGGTTACACAGGTGTTTTCTTGTATTTTTAATTTTTATGCCATATATATTTTAGAAGAATTTGTGTATGAATTCAATCATTTATAAAAAAAGAATTTTATGTATCTTTATAATATAGTTAAAAAGCAGAGGTGTAGCTGATGATGGGAATTATTCCAATATTAATGAATATGCTGTCAATGTGGGTAAGACAGGAGATCACTTAGATCTTAGGCATTTTGAAAGACTTCCTGAAGGAATGAAGGTTTAAAGGGGGTCAAAGCTTTGCTTGGGTGAATTTTATCCATGGTGAGGATGAAATTCCAACTTTGGCAAGGGAACAAAAAGTGTAGTTTTTGAATTAGGGAGGGTGGACTTTGAATACATTAGTACCTTAAATATGGCATTTCAGAGTAGTTGGAGTTTGGTCAGTCTAAGAATAGGTAAGCATTAGATGGTACATAGTGTTATGTAAGTGTCCCTGTGATACTGTGGTTAATAATGACCTTGAGTTTGAAGTTTGATCCCTCTGCCAACTTTGTAGCTGTGTGACCTTGGAGGAGTCATTTTATTACATCAAGTCTCATTGTCTTCTTCTACATGATGGAGATAAAAACTATGCATACCTCATAGTGTTGCTTTGAGGGTTAAATAAAAGAATGCATATAATGTACCTGGAGTAGACTAATCAACACTGTTTTGTGTTGTGATTGAGGTTACTGCTAGGGGTGACAGATAGAAAGACAAGAAATGCCAGGATTCACAGGTGTGAGGATCCAATCCAAGTGAGACAGGAGGGACATCTTGTTCTGGGAACCAGAGCATCGGCCAGCTGGAGCACCATGGCCCTATAAGGGACAGGGGATGAGAGGAGGATGAGAGGGATGAGTAGGAACCTGATTGTGGGAGGCTTTACGTGCCATGCCAGGAATCTTGAACATGACTCGCAAATGATGAAGGCCACTCCTTGAGGGGTATTTGGCAGGAGAGTTGCACTCTCATGGCGGGGGATGACTATGATCTGAAGTCTATCCATGTGCCTTTGGGGCTGCATCCACTCAAGTGACCGTTTCATTGTTAGAAAAATCCCTCTAGCTGCCTCCTTGTGGTGAGAGGCTAGGAGGGGACCAGATAGGGACTGATGGGACAGCCATGTGGGAGGCTGCCTCTGCCATCCCTGCACGGGTTATCAGAAGGCCCTAGATGAGGGTGGGGCCCGGAAGGAATATGAGCCACACAAAAGCAGCGTCTCTGACAGGATCTTTCGGTGATGGCTTAGTCTCAGAGCTTATTTTAAATGCCAAAAGGGAAATGGGGCCGCACAGGGAGCGGGCTGGTGGGGAGGAGGCAGAGCTCAGATCTTATCTGGACTCCTGGGCTGTCACTGGAGCTGCTCAGAGCAGGTGCTTCAAAGCGTTTGGCGTTCCCCTGCATTCGGGCCTGTGTCGGGTACACACACAGAGTAGGCATGCATTATTCAGGTGGCATCGCGTACTCTGTGCAGCTCGTCAGAGCTTGCAGCGTCGGGCACTCCTTCCCAAAAGCCCATTGTTAAGAATTATAAACAAACAGGATGGACGCCTCTACAGTCACTACACTACACGGGTGCTGTTGGTGGAATCTGCAGTCATAACAGGAAATCGTGCACTTGCTGCAGAAAGATTTTGTTCTAAAAGGTAGCATGAATGTCATTGACCTAAATTCCAGTGCCCTAGCCTATACCTACAGAACATTTCAGCAAAGAAATGCTAGTGAGAAGCAGATTGAAAGGGTCTCTAACTATTTCTTTCTTTTATGAGAATCCATTGCCATGAATATCTAGTGACCCTGAAATCTACTTCCAACTTTGCAATCAGCTCCCCAAAGGTTGACTTAAAGGTGTGGCTAAAAATTATGCAAAGGGCTTGGAGAGAGCAGAAGGTGCTGGCTTTCTGCTAGTGGAAGCTGATGTCATCTGTTCTGCAACCGAGTGTAGTGATGGTGGCACCCAGTCCCCCCCTACAGGGACCTGCCTGACTGGAGCTGAAAGGACAGTGCAGGGGACTTCAATCTTTCAGATCAATTACTAGTTGTTCTAAAGGACTTTGGCAATGCTGATTAGGTAGCATCATTTTCTCTTTTACAGGTAAGCTCATCTAGATGCAGTAGCCAAATGACTTGCCCATGATCTGGAGCTCAGAGAGTTTGCTCAGCTGGCCCCTTTTCCTCTCACTCCAAAAATGCATCATCTCAGCATCTCGTTCATTCATTTATTAATTCACCCACTTAGTAAATACCAAGTATTTATAGAGTGTCTACTACATTCAGGCGTGGTGCTGGATGCTCAAGATGGAGCACTTAATAGAATGTAATCCCTGTCTGTAAAATAGTCACAATCAAGTAAGAGCAGATAAGTTAGCTACTAGGCGAGACACACTGTAATAAGTGTTGCAATGGAGTTGTTAGGGGATTCCAGAGTAGACTCCCTTAGCCCAGGCTGGGGTATTCAGAAAAGGCTTCCTGGAAGAGGGGGCATGACTGTTTGTCCATAAAGGGAATTATCTGGATTTACCAACAGGAGAGGGAAAAAAGGATGCTCTGGCCAGAGGCATTTGTAATGTCAGCTGGATTGGAAACAGCATAGCTCTGGCCAGCAATCATTCATTAGTTGAGTTGAGAGGAGTATATACCATTGACTCTGGCAAGAGCTGTTAACAATGGTAGGTAACATACTAAACAGGTACCAGAGGTGTTCTAACCACTCCATCTAAATAGTTAAATCAAAAGAGCAATTCTATAAAGTAGTCACTAGGAATCTCTTTTAAGATTTAGGAAACTGAGGCTTGTAGAGCTGAAGTGACCTGCTGAGTCACATGGCGAGGTAAGTGAGAAAAAGATTTAAAATTTGAGCCCTAAAATCTCGCCAGAGTGTCTTTTGGTACAGAAGTTCTGATTCCTCTCCTTTTATCTCATCATCCAGAGAAAAACCAATCTGGAATACATGTAAGTTTCTGTCTGAGAGCTGGTATTATTGCAATCACCTCCCCGCTTTGCTCCTGGGAGGGGGTGCCACTGGACAAAGCATGGGACATTGGCACAGGGGATACTGACATTGCATCAGGAGTGAGAATTCTGAGCACACAGGTCCCTCTACAGCTCAGAGTCTCTCTACTCATTTGCCTGCTAGGCCATGCCACCTTTCTGTGATGAAGTGAGGAGAAAGAGGTTCATTGGCTTGTTTTCAAGAAGCACCTCAAATACATGGAGAAGGAAAAAGCTGGCCAAGGTAAGGCCAAGGGGAGTCTCTGCTTTTCATCCTAGTACAGTGAGTCCTGGGGAAAAACTGTTCTTGCTGCAGCAGTGAGTTGGGACCTTAGTGTGGTTTCACTGAGAAACAGGCGGTAGCAGGGCTCTGCTCATCATGAAGACCACTTTGTGCAGATACAGTGTTCAGGCCAAAGTTGAGGTCGGGGGCCTTGTGTTGGCCAATGCTGCACAAGGGGTCGTGGTCACCACTGCAGGTTGCTGGGTTTCTCAGGCTTGCCTGGAGTTCTAGTCCAGCTAACACCAGCTGCGTGATTTCATATGTGCTGACTGACTCTCATTAACCCCCCTCCTGGAGGTGAGAAGTGGGACTGAGAGAGCAGGTAGGCAACTTGCTATGGGAAGTAGAAAAGTTTCTTTTTAAGGTTTCCTTTCTTGTTAAATTGTAAGCGTGCTAATAACTTTGTTAAGCTCTATCCTATGTAGCTGTTAGACATGCCATGCTTACAGGCACATAGTACATTCTATGTCCTTGTACTTTAACCAAGATATCTGTGCTGGATGTGCTCACAGGCATGTCCCAGCTCTCCGTTGCTTTTATCTGTTTTTTAAAAAAAGTTTTAAGTTGTTAGCCAATCGGGTTTTAGTTTAGACTGTAAGGTCTGGCTCCAGCCAACGGAGATCAGACACAGCAGTAAGGAAAACCTCAAATGCGTAATAAATGAATTTGTGTGTTTCCCTTTGTTCTTTGTACTCTCATGGCACGATGGCTAGCGAGAGCACCCTTCCTGGAGTCCGGGAAGTAAAAATTACATTGCTAAAAAATCCTTTGTCTCAGTGCTGACTTTTCTTTGTGGCACCGATTATCTGTTTCCAACACTTGCCGAGGTCACACTGTCAGCAGGAGGCAGAGCTCAGTACCAGCCAAGGTACTGTAAGGATCATTCTGTGGATGTTGAAAAAAGAAAAATATCTCTGTGCCTCAGTTTCCTCACTTGTAATGAGAAAACTATCTTCCTACCTCAGAGAGTGGCAAGAACACCTGAGTGGAGAACAGGAAGTTTTCCAAGGTCTCACCGACTGCAGATTCTGTCCTCTGTGCCTGGAATATTTGCTCCTTAGGCTTGCTTTCCACTTTCCCACCTCCTCTGCAGCTAATTCATTCCTGTCCTTTATTTCGTTTTTCTATCTGTTCTTGAGCCCAGATTCAAACATCATTTTTGGAGCAAAGCTATCTCTAATCTCCAATAGTCCACATTCAGAACAAAGTCCTCTGTGATATTTGTTGCAGCTTGAGATTAGAATGCACACCTGTGTGCTTGTTTGATTACCATTAACCCAGCAAGTCTTTGTGCCCCATGAAGGCAGTCATCATGGCTAACATGTGCTCCCCATTGTATTCTTGGGCAAAACACATATAGAAAACTCTAGGTAAGTAGGGTACATTGCCAATTGCACAGACAACCCCGACTTTCCGAAAGGCTGCAGAAATGCAGTAGCAGCTGACTTGTTGAATGAATGCATGTTTACCTCTCTCTGTAACTGCTGGTCTCTGTGACGAGGGTTTACCAAATCCCTGGCAGTTTCACCTTATCTACTTGATGGTGTTGTCCCACATGCCTGTTAAAATAAAATATTGCGCTCCTAACGAAATGATTGTATTCTGCATAATGCACCAGTAATTAACCTTGCAAAGTTACTTTTCAAATCACTCATGAGCGTTCATTGCTAGGTGTATGCAGCTGCCCCCTCCTCTTCTGTTTATATCTGCATAACTGTGTGTGTTGGTTGTGCTGTTTTAATTCTCCCTCTATATTTTGACTTTATTAATTGATTCCATCTGATTACGTTAATCATGAGTAATTGAGATGTAAAATAGTTTTCAGCTGAAGTTTTTCAAAAATCCTTACAGTAAAGAGAAGGGGACCAGTCTCTAGTGGCCAATTGGTGATAGAAGCATTCATTGTTTACCCCCTGTTCAATGTGTGATTGACGGAATTCCAGATTTCTAATGCTTCATTGATTTACAAAAAGCATATTTTAAATTATAATGTTTATATTAGTTTATGATTCTTTTGAAAGGATATGGTACCTCAATGAGAGATAAGGGCAAATCCCCAGCTTTATCTGGCACAAGCTAAATTGACTTGCTGGACTGCAACTGTAAAGTGAATATTTAGGTCTGGTTCTCTGGTCTCTAATTTTTAAAAATTTTAATGAGTGAATGTTTAAATACATAGCACCACTTGGAAAGGCTGCTTATACAATGAAAGGCAAATGATATACAAGCATAAAGAGCAAAAAGCTTCTCTGTGCTGTATAGGAATCTTCCTTCCAGAGGTAACCAATGGCCAATCTTGTGTCTTCAGGCTTTTCTTACATGTTTTTGTCTCTACATGGATTTAATTTAATTTTTTACATAATTGGAATTCAACTGTGCATTTTGTATCACAACTAACTTCAACCAATAGACTTTGGAAAACTTTTCATGTGAGATCTATCTTTTCTAAGCTGTCTGATATTCTGTATTATATGTATACTGTAATACATTTAATGAAGTTTATTCAGCTTGATAGCAATTTTTCACCTGTTCACGGTTACACTTATAACCACAAATTTGTCACAAAACATCTTTGTACATGTATCATAATATATAGGATAGGTTCCTAAAAGTAGAATTCCTGGGTACTTTGCCCTGCCTGTGTAATGCACATTTTCATTTATTTTGCCACACAAACAAATAGGAGTTTGCTACAATTACTCAGTTTCCTTAGGCCAGTAGTCCGTGAACACTCCACAGCAATGCTGTGACAAATTCTCACTTGAGGCTAGGGGCAGTGTTTCATGCCTATAATTCTAGCACTTTTGGAGGCTGAAGTGGGTGGATCGCTTGAGCCCAGGAGTTTGAGACCAATCTGGGAACAATGGAGAAATCTGTTTCTACAAAAACTTCAGGAGGCTGAGATGGGAGGATCACTTGAGCCCAGGAAGTGGAGGTTGCAGTGAACTGAGATCACAGCACTCCACTTGAGCCTGGATGAGAGAGCAAGACACCGTCAAAAAAAAAAAAAAAAAAATTCTCAGATGAGCCCCCACCCTCGACCATGGCGACATATAATTTATCTGCAAAGCTCACCTGTTTTCACCAGCATGCCTCAATTGCTAATCATAAACCTTCCTTCTAAACTCTAGTTACCTCTGCTGGACATGTACATCTTCTCCAAAAGAAGAAAAAACCGGACAATTTCTATTTAACTTTGTTCTGGGTTAAATTGGCAGGAATGCTAATTCTTACTCATTTAAAGGCATTTTCTTTCTTTAAAAGAATTGTGAAAGTAAACAGAAGTCAATGTTTCTGCCACATTTTCATGGGAGAATTGCCCTCTGGGCTGTGTAGTACAGTAATTATGATCAAGAATTTAGGATTCCAATTGACTGGACCTCCCTTCCTTAGGAGACTTTGGATGAGCCATTCAGTATCTTTGTGCCCCAGCTTTGCCATCTGTAAGGCTGCTGCTTCCTAAGGCGTGCATAGGTCACATATGTCAGGCGTGCATAGGTCACATATGTCAGGCATGCTGGACAGCAAACACCGTGATTGCTGATGTGTCGGTAGCTGAGAAGTAAAAGATAGAGCTTGAAAGCTTGGTTATGGACTCAGACAGACCTGGAGTCAAAATTTTGCCTGGCAGCTTTTAAAGTAGATGATCTTAGGCACCTTAGTAATTTTCAGCTTCCTGGTCCATGGGTAGAAAATACAGCAGTACCTATCTTGCAAGGTTGTCATATAGGCTGAATAAAAGGTGCTAAGTGGAGCCTAGCAGGTAAGCAGTCAGTGAATGTTAGCTGTTCTTATTTCTGTTATTGAAATATTTAGACAAAAAAAAATCCTGTTGTTCACTTAAGATGGGAGATCTTTCTTGAGGCTCAATGCTCAAATACATGAACACTCCACAAATGAGGATACATCTCGTTCTCCACCCCACAAAGGACCAACTAGCCTAGGTGCTGAAAGTTCATTATTTTCTAGGAGATTTTTATACAAAAATCTGTAGGACGTGTTTTCTCTGGAAAAAGAAAAGAAATTCCCATTCCTTCTGATTGATGGCAAAATTCCCTGAGAGAATAACACAGTAGAAGATGGCACTGTGGAAGGTGACCCTCTCACCTCTGGGGCTGGTGAGTCAGATTGGCTTTGCCACCTCCACTACAAAGACCACAGCTTTGCCAAATTAAAAATAAAGATGTAAGCCAGTAAAACCAAAGTGAATGGAGCAGATTGTTTAACGTGACTTTCCCTTATCTGCACAACACACACGTAAGATAATGTTGTTGACATTTTTGTCAAGAAAATGATTTGCGGACCCTTAGCATCACTTTAGATGGGAGTCAGGGGAAGGAGGCATGGCAGTTGGTGTGCCAGAACCCAAGCATTCGATGATAAGGCAGACACAGGGATGTCTTGCATGCTCTCCACACCAGGTGAGTAATTGCACTTGGCTCTCTTAACTCCTTGGGAGAGAGGGAATGGTTCACCCAGTTCTGGGAAAAAATTGAGTCACTCATAAGCCATAGAATGATAGCAGTGAAAAGGAGCTTGAAGATGACCTCTTCTTCTCTTTTTGTCTTTCCTACTACAGGTGGTAAAACTAAGAAAAGGGACTAACTAATGATCAAAGGAAGAGGTAGCATCAGGGCAGAAGGCTAAGTCAAGTGTCCTTCAGTAAAGGGAAGGAGCTCCTATTGAAATATCAGGGTATATTTTGCCTAGGAACGCTCTCTTCTTCTGTAAGCTGAGAATATATTTTGCTTCTACTTATAAGCCCTCCCTGTAGTTATTGCTGCATCTTTAGTTCCCAGTTGCTTGGTTTGAGCTGCAAGTGCGCTTCAGTTAAGCAAATTCAAAGAGAGTCCTTCACACCATTATTTTGGTGAAGTATCAAACTAATGGTACGGAGAGAAGAAGATTAATTTCTAGTAGTTCTCGATCTTGGGCCACAGCATATTGAGTCTGGGGAGGAAAATAAAAATAAAAATAAATTCACACATAGACACACATGGTGGAACTGGAAAATGGCGAGGACTAAGAAGATTTCAAAAGCAATCAGTGAGAAAACTCAGATTACTTGGAAAAAACTAACAATTAGGTGACAATAGGCTTCTTGTCTTCAATACCAATGTCTGAAAGGCAGTAGAATAATATCCTCAAAGCACTGAATGAATATAAATTTCAACCTAGTTCCATACCAAGTTAAATGCTGATTCAAGACTGAAGTAAGGTGTTTCAGGCAAAAAGGACAGCTAAGACAGGCTATCACCTAGGGACTTCTGCTGGAAGAACCATCGGAGGACATTCGTGTGGAAGGATATTCAAACACAAAAGAAGGTGAGGAATTCAAAAATACAATGCTAGGAAAATAAATTTTCTGATCATACATACAGATTTATAGCAAACAGAGTAATTATCATAGGTATGAAGTTGAATGGGTTTAAAAACAAGAGAATACTAAAATATTGGACAACAATACCATGAAAGAGAAAAAAGGGAATTAAATTCTCAATAGTCCTTGCAATATTCAAGAGAACAAACATGCATGTTGACTAGACTTCATTAAGTCAAATATGTATATTCTTTTATTTTCAGTTGACACAAAGTAACTGTACATATTTACTTGATACAGAATAATGTTTTGTTACATGTATACACTGTGTAATGCTAAAATCAGGGTAATTGTATATTTACTACCTCAAACATTTATCATTTCTTTCTGTTGGAAACATTCAAAATCTTCTCTTTAGCTTTTAAAAAATATACAATAAATTATTATTAACTATATTCATCCTACAGTGCTATAGAACACTAGAAATTATTCCTCGTACCTCGCTATAATTTTGTATCCATTAACCAATGTCTCCCTATCCTTTCTTCCCCAGTACTTTCCCATTCTCTGGTAATGAAAATTAAACTTGCTACTTCTATGAGCACAACACTTTTAGCTTTCACATATGAGTGATAACATGCTGTATTTACCTTTCTGTGCCTGACTTCTTAACACAATGTTCTCCAGGCTCATCCATGTTGCAGCAAATGACAGGATGTCATTCTATTGTTATGGCTGAATATTAATCCATTGTGTATATATGCCACATTTTCTTTATCCATTTATAGGTTGGTGGTCATTTAGATTGATACCATATCATGGCTATTGTTAATAGTGCTGCAATAAACATGGGAAGGCATATGTCTCTTTGTCATACTGATTCAGTTTTCTTTAGATAATAACCTAGTAGTGGAATTGCTGGATCATGTGGTAGTTCTACTGTTTGATTTTTGAGAAATCTCCATACTGTTTTCAGTAATGGTTATACAGATTTACATTCCCATCAACAGTTTATGAGTTCCCTTTTCTCTGCATCTTTGCCAGCATTTGTTAATTTTTGTCTTTTTGGTTATGGCCATTCTAATTTGATAATGGAGTGAGATGATATCTCATTATGGTTTTGATTTGCTTTTCTTTAATTAGTGATTGAGGTTGAACATCTTTTTCATGTACACATTGGCCATGTGTATATCTTTCTTTTTGAGAAATGTGTATTTGGATCCTTGCCCATTATATTGTATTATATTTTTGATGTGCTGTTAAATTCAGTTTGCTAGTATTTAGTTGAGAATTTTTGCATCTCTGCTCATAAGGGCTATTTGCCTAGTATCTGTGTCTGGTTTGGGGATCGGGGTAAGGGTGGCTTCTTAGAATGAATACAGAAAAATTACCTCTTCTTTAACTTTTTAAAATAGTTTACAGATAATTGATGTTAATTCCTTAAAAGTTTAGTAGAATTCAGCAGTAAAGCCATCTGCTCCTGGGCTTCTCTTTATTGGGATGCTTTTTATTACTGATTTAATCTTGTTACTCATTATTAGTCTTTTTAGGTTTTCTAGTTATTCTTGGCTCAATCTTAGTATGTATATGTGTCCAGTAATTTATTCATTTTCTCTAGAATTTCCAATTAGTTGGCATATGGTTGTTTATAATAGTCTTTAATGATTCTTTATATTTATGTGTTATCAGTTAAATGTCTCCTTTTTCCTTTCTGGCTTTATTCATTTGGGCCTTCTGCATTATTTTCTTAGTCAAGCTAAGAGTTTTATCTTTTCAGAAAACAACGTTTTGTTTTGTTGATCTTTTGTGTTTTTTCCTCCATTTCATTAAGTTCAATTATCATCTTTACTATTTCTATCCCTCTACTAATTTTGGGTTTGGTTTGTTCTTGATTTTATCGTTCTTTGAGATGCATTGTTAGGTTGTTTATTTGGAATCTTTCTGCTTTTTAGATGTAGGCGTTTTTTGAGATAAACTTTTTTGTTAGTACTACTTTTGTTGTATCTCACAGATTTTGATATGTTTTGTGTTTATTTTCATTTGTTTCAAGATGAATTTTAATTTATTTCTTAATTTTTCACAAAACCGTTGGTCATTCAAGAGCGCATTATTTAATTTACATGTATTTGTACAGTTTCCAAAATTTCTCTTGATATTGATTTCTAATTTTATTCCATTGTGTTCTGAAAATATTTCAAGTTTTGAAAATTTGTTGAGACTTGTTTTGTGGCCTAATATGTAGCTTATCCCTGATAATGTTGTGTGTGCTCATGAGAAAAATGCGTATTTTGTAGCTGTTGGATAAAATATTCTGTAAGTATCTGAGAGGTCCATTGAGTCCATTGTGCAGTTTAAATCTGACATCTATTTGTTGATTTTCTATTTAGATGATATTTTCAATGATGAAAGTAAGTTTTTGAAGTCCAAAACTATTATTATGTTGAGATCTATCTCTTTAGATCTAATAATATTTGGTTCATATATCTGGGTACTCTGGTGTTGAGTTCATGTATATTTATAATTACTATATTCTCTTGCTGAATTGACCTCTTTATCATTTCTTAATGACTTTTGTCTCTTTTTATGTTTTTCTGATTTAAAGTCTATTTTGCCTGATGTAAGTTTAGCTACTTCTGTATGCTTTTGGTTTTGCTTTGTATCAAGTATCTTTTTTGATCCCTTTACTTTCAGTCTACAGTGTCTTTACAGATGAAGGTGAAGTGAGTTTCTTGTAGGCAGCATACTGTTGGTTCTTCTTGTTCATTGTTGTTTTTTCTTGCTTTTTAATCCATTCAGCCAGCCTGTATTTTTTAATAAAAGAATTTAAACCTTTTACATTGAAGGCTGTTATTAATAGGGAACATATTTCTATACTTTTATTTTTATTATTTTCTGATTGTCTTGTATACACTTTGTTCCATACTTTCTCTCCTATTGTTTACCTTTGAGATTTTGGTGGCTTTCTGTAGTGATAATGTTTCATTCCTTTCTCATTTGTGCTTCTGCTCTACAAGTGAGTTTTATAATTTTGTGTGTTTTCATGATGGAATATACCGTTCTTTCATTTCTACATTTAGGACTTCCTTAAGCATTTCTTGTAGGGTACATCTAGAGGTCATAAATTGCCTCAGTTTTTGATTTTCTGGGAAATACTTTATTTCTTCTTCATTTTTTAAGGTTAGGTTTGCTGGGTATAAAATTCTTGGCTAATAGTTTTTTTTTGTTGTTGTTTTGTTTTGTTTCTTTCAGCACTTTGAATATGTAATCCCATTTTTTCTGGCCTGAATGGTTTCTGCTGGGAGATCTGCTATTAGTCTAATGAGGATTCACTTCCATGTGACTTGACACTCTTGCTGGTTTTAGAATCCTCTCTTTGTTTTTGACTTTTGACAGTTTAATTAAAATGTGCCTTAGAGGGGACCATTTTGAGTCTAACCTATTTGAGAATGTTTAAGTTTCCTGTATTTGAATGTCTACATCTCTCCCACAATTTGGGAATTTTTCAGTTATTATTTTATTAAATTTCTTTCCTATGACTTTCCCCCTTTTTTCTGCTACTGGAACTCTCAAAATGTAAATATTTGTTCACTTACTGGTGTCTCATATGTCACATGGGCTTTTTAAAAAATTCTTTTACTCCTTTTTGTCAGACTAAATTATTTCAAAAGACCTGTCTTATAGTTCAGATATTCTTTCCTCTACAATTGATCTAATCTATTATTAAAGATTTTATTGTATTTTTTGTTCATTGAATTATTCAGCTCTAAGGTTTTTTGTTTTTTTTAATTATATCTATCTCCTCACTTAATTTCTTATTCAGATTGTATTATTTTATATTTTTTCACATTTTCTTCCTCTGTTCTCCTGTATGTTGCTAAGTTTCCTTAAAAATCATTATTTTTATTTTTTTTGAGCCATTATATGTATATTTTTCCTTCAGGAGCTGTTACAAGAGAATTATTGTGTTCTTTTGAAGTTATGTTTCCTTGTTTATTTCATTTTATTTTTTTTTATTTATTTCATGTTTCTTGTGTCCCTACATTGATATCTTCATATCTGGTATAACAGTTACTTCTTCCAATTTTATAGAATAACTTTCACAGGCAATGATTTTTTCCTGTAGACATATCAATAGTGTTGGTTTGGCAGCATGCTTTAACTTTGATTCTGGGTGAGCACAGTAGTGTAGTCTCTACATGCTTTATTTGGATAAAGAAAGCCAGCATGTCTGCAGATTCCTCAGTGGCTTGAACTGGTTGTCTGTAAAGGTTGTGAGGTATTTTTTCTGGGAGCAGGGCAGGTCCTCAGATCCCCAGTGAGTGCAGATGGCCATATAGTGGCCCCACCACTGGAGGAGACAAGTTTGCTGGCAGTAGCAGCAGGGGGTTCTGGGTAGGCCAATTCTCAAGCCCCTAAATGGTATACACTGGTGTCATTGGTGAGGGTGGTGGGCTCTGAGTGAACCGGTTCATGAGCCCCTAGTTTTTAGGCCCCTACGTGGTATATACAAGTGTATACAGCAATGTCAAATATGTCATTTAAATATAATATAAAGGAAAACACAGATAAAGGAGGAGATAAACAAAATAATAAAGACAATTCAATGAATCCAAAATAAGGGAGATTCTAAATTTAAAAATATCAAAGAAAATATGTCAAATAGAAAAATAAAATTATTGAAATAAATTTATCATTAATCACAATGTAAATAAGCAAAACTTGCTAGTTATAAAAAAGACATGTATATTGAAGTAAAAGCAAAATAATTTCCAACTATTTTCTACTTGCAAGAGGTATACATAAAACAAGGAAATAGAGATGTTGAGACTAAAGAGTGTTGCTTGTTTGTTTTAGACAGGTTCTTGCTCTGTCACCAAGGCTGGAGTGTAGTAGTGTGATCTTGGCTCACTGCAACCTTGACTTCTTGGACTCATATGATCCCACCTTATCCTCCCAAGTAGCTGGGACTGCAGGAGTGTCCTATCATGCTTGGCTAATTTCTTTTTGTATTTTTTGTAGAGACAGGGTTTTGCCATGTTGCCCCGGCTGTTCTTGAACTCCCAGACTCAAGCAATTTGCCCCCTGCCTTGGCCTCCCAAAGGGTTGAGATTACAGGTGTGAGCCACTGTGCCTGGCTTAAAGATAATGTATAAAAGGACAGAAAAAGTGACAGTTTAAGTAGAAAATCCCAGGAAATTTACAAAATATTCCTAGAAATAATGAGTTCAGTAAAATTGTAGGATATATGACAAATATTTAAAAAATTATTTACATTTCTATATATTATCAAAGAACATATGGGCACCAATATTTGAACATACAACTTATAACCATTTCAAAGAATAAAATTACTTACATTTAAAATGAATAAAGCATGAACCCAATGTGTATGATGAAAACCATGCAACACTAATAAATAATAATAATTCTTTAAAAAATTGAGAAACATATCATATTTCTAAGTTGGAAGCATTAACATAGTAGAGATGTCAGCAATCCACATATTGGTAGATAGGTTTAATGTGAATTTTATAAAAATCCCAGTAAGTTTTTTTTGTAGATATAAGCAAGATTTTTATAAAATTTATAAAAAAAGCAGAAGGAATGGAAAAACTAAATGTTTAAAAGAAAGAACAAAGTGGGAGGACCCTGTCTACCCAGTTTTAAGATGTTTTTACACAGCTACAGTAATCAAAACTGTGGTATTGGAATAGAAATAGACACATAGATCACTAGAAAAGAATTGAGAGCCCAGAAACAGAACCACACACACGTCAAATCATTTTTGACAAAAATGCAAAAGTACTTCAATGGAGAAGGATATCCTTTTCAACAAAGGTTTAGATCAACAAAGGTTTAGATTTAGATCATTTCAACAAAGGTTTAGATTTAGATTTAGATCACTCATTTCTAAATCTAATGAGGGTTCATGGAACAACTGGACATCTCAGTGTTGGGGGGGAAATGAATGATCTATATCCCAAATGTTATACAAAACATAAATCCAAAAGAGATGAAGGACTCACATGTAAAACCATAAATGTTTCAGAGAAAAACACAAGAGAACATTTGTAGTATCTAGAAATAGGCAAAGACTTGACATCAGCATAATCCATCAAGGGAAAAAAAGAATACGTTGAATTTCATCAAAATTAAAAGCTTTCGTGATGTTAAAGCCACTGTCAAAAATATGGAAATACAAACTGCAGAATAAAAGAAAATAATTACAAGTCACATATCTGTTAAAGAACCATTATCCTGACTATATTAAGAACTCCCAAAACTCAATAATAAACAAACAAAAAGCTCAAACAGTCCAACTGGAAAATAAAGTCAAATACATAACAAAACATTTTACTAAAAAGGATAGGATACAGCAAATAGTCACATGAAAAGATAGAAGTTCAATGCCTTAGCCATTAGGGAAATGCAAATTAAAACCACAATAAGACATGGGGCTACATATCTATCAGGCTGGCTAAAATAAAAGATAGTGACAATATCAAATGCTGGTGAGGATGCAGAGAAATTGGATCACTCATACATTGTTGGTGGGAATGGAAAATGGTATAGCCACCGTGGAAAACAGTTTGTCAGTTTCTTAAAAATTAAATATGCAATTACCAGATGATCCAGCAATTACAATGTTTCGTGAGCAATTTATATCAGAGACATGAGCAGTTTATATCACAGAAATGTAGACTTAAGTTTACACAAAAATCTGTTCACAAATGCTTATAGCAGTTTTATTCATAGCAACAAAATATGAAAATTGCCCGGATATCCTTTTATGAGTAAATGTTAAACTGTGATCATACTATGGAATACTACTCAGCAGTAAAAGGGAACTAACTATCGATTTATGCAATGACCTGAATGGATTTCAAAAGAATCATGTTGAGTGATTAGAGTCAATCTCAAAATGTTATAGACAGCGTGATTCCATTTACATTCCATTCTTGAAATAAGAAAATTGTAGAAAGGGAGAAGCGAGCTGTGGTTACTATGGGCTTAGGAGGGGTGAGGGCAGAGGGAGGTGGGTGTGCCTGCTAAAGGATAACCAGGAAAACTCGTGTTGATGGGAGTGTCCCATGTCTTCACTATGCCACTGTCAATATCCTGGCTGTGATATTGCACTAGAGTTATGCAAGATGTTAACATTGGGTAGAAACAGGGAGATGGTACTCTTTATAACTTCTTACCACTTCCTGTGAATCTAGAACTATCTTAAAGTAAAAAGTTCAATAAACAAACAAGCAAATAATTTTCATCTGTATTCTATTTGTAAGGGGGACACATACAAATGACACAGCAATGTTTCGGATAAAAATAGTTTTAAAAAGACAGGAAAAGTACAATCTAAAGGAAAGCTGGAATAGCAATAGCAATATCAGACAAAATCGACTTTGAAGCCGAAAAGCATTTATCAGGCAAAAATTTATTGCGAATGATTTGAGCAGTAAAAGTAACAAGCTTGATCCAATGACACGTGTGGAAGAGGAGAGTAAGGGTGACAGAAAATTTAGAGATAGAAGAGTCCTTGTTTAAGGGTATGCATACCCAGGCATTTTGATCTGCAGGTGAGAAAATAAGAAAAAGCTCAACCATGCCTGCTTCTTGCTTAATCATTACTTTCTCCGTGAGCTACTGAACTTATCTGTAGCTGTCCTGATGGTCCATTTCGGAGGCTTCTAAATGCTTGCCTGTAGATCAGAGGTGGTTTGAGAGGTTGTTTTCACCAGTCTGCAGTGAAATGAGAAAAATAAGAGACGCAGCATGATTTTGATGATAATAACTTTCTTTGTTTCAAAGAAATGCTTTTGTCCCTGTGCCTTTAAAATGGCCTTTCTCCTATAAAATTATGCTGCTGATGTTACTATGTTTATTATTGTTGTTCTAATTTCTTTAATGGACAAGATTCAAAGTCTGCAATACTTAAAAAAAATTGCAAATGGCTGCTGACTCTTGTTCTTTCCAAGTCACCTTAGTACAGAGATGGGAGTCTGATGTCAGGTGACTGGTCCACCTTGCACAAGCTCACATCACTCTTCATGGTCTTCATAATGATCTGAGGCTGGTGTCTTTATTCTCCCCATTTAACAGAAGAGTAAACTGAGTCTCAGACAATTTTGTTAAGCACTGATGCTTTAGATTTTTATTTATCATTTGACTCCAAGTTCAGATCACTTTTTTTTTTTTTTTTTTTTTTTTTCAGAAAAATTGTACTCTCTTTCCATTACCGAAGTCATGTTTGAGTGATGTTTCTCTATGCATTGATGCTCTCCCAATCATGGGGTTGGAGGTCCCGGCTGATCCATAAACATACACCTAATTTAGGAAAAGTGACTGTATTGATTTGGCTCAAAAAAAGTTTTGAGCTCTCTGCATTAGGATCCTGCCAATATGCCCTCTCAAATTATATGCTTCTTGAGAGAAGAAGGTTGCTTTAATAAAAATAGATTCTATGAGACATGTTATTCTTCATAATTGGACCAGAGATCATAAGGAGGACACACAAGATACTCTGAAAATGAACAGACAAATAATATAGTAATCACAAAATCCTTATTACTTGAAGCCTATCCGCACCAGGAGGCCCTTTCTCCCTTGATGATCAGGCCTGACCCCTATTAATTTTAATAGGAGTTAAATAGTCACATCAAGGGAAGTATCAGGGAGTGCACTTGCAGCAAAGCAACCCCGGAGATTAAGACTTTTGGCATTCTGCTGAAAATGTGACACATTGCCTGATGCTTATCTGCTTTTAATTGTGTGTTGTGTGTGTATGTTTTTCTCCCTTCTTTTTGCAGAGGAGGCAATTTGCAAATCGTTGCTATCTGCCTCCTTACAAGGAAGAGATAAATTATATGAGAGACTGCGGCGTTTGGCCTGTTTGATATCCTTTGCTGATAAATTGAACTGTAGTTTCATAATTAATACCCAATCTTTTCTGATAGACTCGATCACACTAAAGCTTGGGGGTATCTGACTGTAATGAAAAACCATTGTTGTGATGCACCTTGCTCTTTTTTCCCTTTTTATCCCTTTCGTCAAAAATATGCACAGAGGTTTTGTTGGACAGCGTCAGAAAGATCTCTCGGTTTTATTAAGCAGCACCTTCAAAGATTCAGCAGAAACAGACTTGCTTCTGTGAGCTTTGTAACATGTAAGTGACATTTCCCTGCGATTAAATATGGCTTTGTTAAGCTGTGCGTGCAATCAGAATGCAAAAAAAGCCCTACTGTTAGAACCTGAAACCAAAGAGAAACAGATCCTCCTTTAGTTTCACTTTTGAAATAGGAAGTTGAGGGAAAGTCAAAATAAGAGAAATCAAATTAGATTTAAAATTCCTGTGAACTCTCAGAATGCAAGATCAGGGTAAACATTATTTTCTGAACCAAACAAAGCAAGACACTATTTAATAAGATATTTATGACGGATAAGTGAGACTGCACATTTGTGTAGGACTTTACAACTTGGCAAAGTAATTAGAAAATTAGTTTATCAGCTCCCCAACCTTCTGACTTAGATGGGGCAAGAGTTTTAGAAATAAGGCCATTTTACAGAGAAGGAAACTGAGGCACAGTAAGTAGGCATGACTCTCAAGGCAGACGTGGGATCAGAATATAGGTCTTCTGCTATCTGCTGCAATTTTATTTTTTCATGACAGGACACTCCCCAACATTTTGTGGTGATTTATAAGTCAGTATGTAGATATGAAGATTTTAGCCAAAACAGAGAAGAGATAAAGCCTGTGCCCTCTCATTGGCTGACCATCCCCAATTGTTTTTCATGCTCTCCTTCCGCAAAATCAGTCACATCATGGGCTTTTTGAGTATCATTCCTCTCACCTCATGCTCACTATTCTTGCTCTAGAGTCTGACTACTAATTTTATTCCTGTCTCTGGATCACAATTACTAGCCACCACTATCACCAGCCAAGTCATATTCCCTACCCATACACAGGGGCCACTGCAAATCCTCCAGGACTATTTTATTGATATTGGCTATCATTTGGTTTTATTGAGTCTCTACTGTCTATAGAATAAAGAACAGATTTCTCTAGAAATTTAGGGCTTTCATGATTTGTTGTTAACCTGCCTAACACAATCTCACTCATGAAGTAAGCTGGACAACTCTGATGTTCCCAGTATACAGACTATGAAATCAAAGTTCGGACAGAACTCGTAACTTGCCTGAGGTCACACAGCTAACAAATGGAAAGCTATGACCTGAAATTTTATCTTATAAACCTAAGATTTGTGGTTTGTCTTTAAAAGGAGTAATGTATGTATCACCATGTACTCAACTATTAACAAATGTTCCCAATTTTAGGCATTCTTCTAACTATAGGTTTAGGATAAAACCTCAAAACATTGAAAGAAATAAAGCTATTTTTAACATAATAGATTTAACAGATAAAATAATGTATTAATGAACAACTCATGAATTTATTTTGTTTTTATTTTCAAAGGAAGAGGTGAACACTCCTTTATTTTGAAACAGTTATTCAATTTCTATCTTTCTGCCTATGCCTTCTATATATTTTATCAGGGTGGTTGGAAAATATAGGCATACTCTCTTAAATCATGTGTCTTCTAGTTTAAAAAGTGAGTATCTTCTTTCCAAGATGATACTTCAACTGAACATGGATGTGAAATTGCTGGCAGATTTGTCTACCCACATTAATTGTCTTCAGAGTAATTATTGTCCACTTACCAAATTAAGAGTAACTTTATCATTTTCCCCCATTGCTGACCAAATTTTTGACTTTTTTTTCCTGGGTAAAAAATATCCCTAAGATTCAGAGTATTGAAATGGTTTTATTAAGCTTATAACCAGCAAAAGTGGACCTAGAGTACAGATCCTCAGATGCTGAAAGATGCACTCTGTTGACCATATATAGCTAGTGGTTACATGTGGAAAGTCTCTAACACCAGGCTAAGGAGTTTGGAATCTTGGCTGTAGGGTATAGAGTCCAATGAAGAGTTTTGTGCTGGGAAGTGATTTGATGAATGTGGGAGCTTGGTCCAGAGGCACTAAAAACTTTGTGGTAGCTCAGTTTGGAAGTAACCAGAATCTGATTCACAATAATAACAATGGGAATAGTCAGAAAGAGGCAGATGTAAGAAATATTTGGAGGAAGATACATGCAAAGAAGTTATCAAAGGCAAAAGGGAAGGCTGAGAGATGTGAATGGCTTGGAATTACGTGTAAAAGATGAAGAGCCAGACCAAATGGGACATAGGAAAGAAAATTACATGCACAAAGGTGCATGCTTGTGGGTTGTGCACGGTAGATGAAGTTTGCACTGCACACAAGTGGATTCCCTGGGGGTTACTATTGGTAGTTGCTAACCCTGGAATCAATATTGTTCTCTGAGATTTAAAATAATCAAATCCACACATAATGGGTGGGTTAGCCCTCTGTGGGCCAACCTAGCAAACAATTTGTAACTGTGCTTTGAAGTGTGAGTACAGCTTAAATCTCAATCCGGAAGCTCAACAAGAATGTCTGAGAGTTACAATCAGAATGAAGATACTATTTAAGAAGTGGGTACCTGCCAGGTGTGGTGGCTCACTCCTGTAATCCCAGCACTTTGGGAGGCTGAGGTGGGTGGGTCACCTGAGGTCAGGGGTTCGAGGACCAATCTGGTCAACATGGTGAAACCCCGTCTCTACTAAAAATACAAAAATTAGCCAGGTGCGGTGGAGAATGCCTGTAATTCCAGCTGCTAGGGAGGCTGAGGCAGGAGAATTGTTTGAACCTGGGAGGCGGAGGTTGCGGTGAGCCAAGATTGTGCCATTGCACTCCAGCCTGGGCAACAAGAGTGAAACTCCATCTCAAAAAAAAAAGTGGGTACCTTTGTTATGCTTATCAGGAGAAAACCCTTTGTGAGCAGCCAAAGACACAAAAATGGGATATCCAGTCACCTAGACCTGACAGTACCCAAAAAAGTGTCCAAGTAAAATTAGTCCCTCACACAGAGTTTTTCTGGTGGTGATGCAGGTGTGGTGCTATTCTAGCCAGATGTTGGAACCACATTTCTACTTTCTGGGCCCTGATGCCATGCTCACTAAACAACCTTAAGCCTCAGTGGCTTTCTTGGTGTATCTACCTACAAAGAGTAAATATTTTGTTCCACATTAATATTTTGAGCATTTTGTTAAACTGAGTCAAATAACATTTTGAAAGCTATACACCTGACTTTATGAGCTCAGTTACTGTCAGTCTGGACATGAGACCATTCTGTCAACCTGATTGAGTTCTTGAATGTGCAAAGATGAACAGAAGATTCTGGTTTGGACCACGGTGTATTTATGATTTGCTGTTTCTAGAAATATTTTTCTGTGATTATATGCTTTCCTTTCAGATGATAACACTATGTGAACACCTGATTGATTAGGAATAGGTCACCTCTGTGTGAGTTTCTGTATGGACCCATCTAGGTCGTATATGCTTAGAGAATGAATGAATGGAAGCTTGTTCACCTTTAGCTTATGAAGGTTCTATTTTGATGCCATCTATTTTTTCTTTTTGTGAAATATGTTCTCTAAATGTTTTCTCCCACCAAAATCAGTATTGGTAGAAACGAGAGTTCTTATAAACATTTCACTCTGCTCAAACCACAAGGCCCTTTATTAATGACACTTCCAAGCTCTGTTATTGTGCTCAAATTGGCAAAGGGGAGTTTTGTGCTCACAGAATGCAATTCAAGAACCAATAAAAGTTGATTACATACATATGAAATGTATGGACTGGGGGTAGGAGTCTTGGATGGCTTACAAAGCGGGTGTCATGTTTCATCTTCTGCGTGGGGTTTTATGGGAGGCCCGCACAAAGCCACAAACATCCACATTGTCCCTTTCACTAAACATCATGTAAACAGAATCATGTTCTCATTCAAAAATACATCTGCAAGATCATAGTTCAGAGAGAGGTCTAGATTTTATATCAATTTTAGTTCCAACTGGAGAGTCTTGCAAGAAACTCAGTAATTAATTAGGAGGTACACTAGGTCATCTTTCACTATGAACAATTAAAATAAAATAGACTGTTAGTTCACTGATTGGAGATGTGGCAGCTGGAGGTACATGATCTTATGTAACGGATGAGCTTTTTCTACTTTAAAATATATGCAAAAATAAAGCGATATCCCCCTTCCCAATTACAGCGTCTACTGATATGTGTGATTGGAAAAGCTTTGCTGTTTTTCACAGCTAAAGAAATGTCTGGGTACTCACTGGTGTTCTCTGAAGCCTTGGTCATAGGATTACCCAAGCCTCGTTTGAACCCGTGTTGAAACACAGCTACCTCAGGGTAGCAATGTGGCAGCTGTTTCCAGCCCCACAGCACAGCTGGTTTTGAGCAGGAAATGAGGGAGACCTTCTCCAGGGAAAACTACAGGGAATTTTTGGTGAACAGAATGCAATTACCCCAGCTGGAAATATGCCAGGTTATGATGGTACACACCCGACTGTTGCAAAGGCATCGGGGCGCTCTCCCACATAGACTGTGTTTTAAACAGAAGACAGAGTGAACATATAATTATGACCCACTTAATCACTATAAGGTAATTATGATGATGTTAATAACGATGATAGCTTTCAATGAAGCTTCTTTAACTTTCCAGGATTAAGAGTGAAAAGTGGGGGCTCAACAATTGAAAACTTCATAGACTCCGTAATAAACAAATGGCCATCAGTCATAGCATCACCTTGATTTACTTCTTCAGCATAACTGGCTATATGGCTTCATTCTTGAGTAGGCGCTGGTGGCTGTTTCACGGGTGAAAATGGAGCCTGCTCTTGTTAACACAGAAAGCAAGCCTGGCCTGTAGCACCACAAGCTCTTTCTAGAAATTGCATTAGCGTTTTACAAACTCTGTCTACAGATGTTTCCTCTGTGCTCTCATGGCAGTTTGAAAAGTAATTTGAAAAGATGTGTGTGTTTATGATTCCCAATTTGCAGATGAGAAAACCAAGGCTTAAAGAGATGAACTGACTTGTTTACCATGATATATTGATAAGGGTTACAGCGATTACACTGCATTAGTCCTTCTACTACACCACTTTTCCAGAGAAAACTTGAATAATGCACATTCCCCCTAGAAATGCTAATTTATGTTTCTCAACATATTTTTTAGTGCTGGATTTTAAAATTATGTAAGAAGTAGTTTTGAAGTTGAAGCCATCAAAAAGTTCAGTCATGACTAGTTGACTAGAAAATATATTTGATAATAAAAATTCAGTTAAAAAAATGGATTACATAATCCATTTTGCTAAACATAGCCTGCAAGAATCTAATGAGAGTCAACTCTGAAATCAATCACTCGAGAAACTAAATTGTTAAAGTTCTTGTGAAGTAGTTTCCTGATAAATGGCATTCTTTGACAGAGCGTCTGGGTAAATATGGCACACTCATGATTGATCCTCAAGAATCTTGAGTTATTTTTAAAAGAATATTTCATTTTTATATTTATATTCGGTTGCCATGAATGACACACATGGATTCAAATTTCAGTTCCACCACTATCTGAATGACCTTGGATGTGGTCTTTCATTGTGGAGTTAGTCGTCAGAAGGTGGAATAAGACTGACATCATATGCATAGCTGTGGATGATTAAATGATATATGTGAAAATGCTCAGGATGACATCTGACGCACAGTATGTGCTCTGAAGCTTTAAAAAATCATTTCCAGAAGTTATTTATAGTTACCTACCTTCAATCAAAATAAAATACGAAAGGAATTTAGAGGATGTACTTCTTAGTAAATACATTAATTTTCATGATAGTCCCTTGAGATTTAATTTGGGTATTTAAATGGAAACATTGAATGAACTCAACCACATTTAGGATTTGCAGATACAAAAATCATTTACAATATAGAAACGGGAACATAGCAGAAAACTGATTCAGATTCTCAGAAGCCCAAGGCCCTTGAGTGCCATAAAAACTAGTATTTTTCCATTTGATTGATTTTTGGCTCTATTTATTTATTTACCTAATATTTGTTAAATGCCTATTAAATGACAGGCAATGTGCTAGGTGATGAGAATGTAAAACGTGAAAAGAGAAATAAAGATTTAAATATATATATAATAAATAAATAAAGATTTATTTTATATATATATATATATATATATATATATATATAATCTCAAGAGAGTCGCAGCATAGCTGCTAAACAGATGTGGAGACAAGTTATTATCATATAATAATTGCATTTATTTAGCACTGATGGTAACTTAAGATCAAATTCACTCGGAGACTCCTTTATGGTTTCTCAATACTCTCCAGTGTTTGGAAGCATTACAAATCTTTAGTTTTGAATTATCTGCTGAAAAGGAAAAAGGTGGTACTGGATGGTGTATCGGGTCTACTCAGATGTCATAGGTCTTCTCTCCTGCCTCCAACTGGGGCCCCTTTATGTTGGCTAGTAGGATTCTTGTATATAAAAGGGCAATGCTGTTTTCTTTTTTGTGTGTTTTTGTTTTTATTTGTTGTTTTGAGATGGAGTTTTGCTCTTGTTGCTCAGGCTGGAATGCAATGGTGCAATCTCGGCTCACTGCAGCCTCCGCCTCCCAAGTTCAAGCGATTCTCCTGCCTTAGCCTCTCGAGTAGCTGGGACTACAGGCATGTGCCACCACACCCAGCTAATTTTGTATTTTTAGGAGAGGCAGGGTTTCTCCATGTTGGTCAGGCTGGTCTCGAACTTCTGACCTCAAGTGATCCGACTACCTCAGCCTCCCAAATTGCTGGGATTACAGGCGTGAGCCACTGCGCCTGACCTCCTGTTTTCAATATACAAACATTTTGATTTTAGGTCTCATTTAACATAACGGCTCTGAGAAACAAAAGGGACGTCTGGCATCAAGTCATCAATACCATGCAAGACCAGAGTAGCAGATGGAAACAGACATGTTCCTCTGTTTTCATAAGGCACAACTTTTATGAATTCAATGATAAGCATTCATTATTTTAATTTATTTCTTTATTTTGAGATGGAATGTTGCTCTGTCGCCCAGGCTGGAGTGCAGTGGGGCGATCTCAGCTCACTGCAACCTCTGCCTCCTGGGTTCAAGTGATTCTTCTGTCTCAGCCTCTTGAGTAGCTGGGACTACAGGCACACACAACCATGCCCAGCTAATTTCTTTTTTTTTTTTTTGTATTTTTAGTAGAGACGGGGTTTCACCATGTTGGCCAGACTGGTCTCAAACTCCTGACCTCAGATGATCCACCCGCCTTGGCCTCCCAAAGTGTTAGGATTACAGGCGTGAGCCACCGCACCCAGCCAATTTTTAAAATTCACTATTATACTTTGCAATATAGACAATGCTCTATATTAAGACTAGAGGGAACAAAAATCTTCAGGGCACTGCCAATTCAGAGTTGTCACATCCAGCATCTTGTCTCTTTCTCATCATAGCCAATAAAAAGAAGAGAGAGGGAACAATGGAAAAGGAAGGGAAGGAGGAACAAGAGAATAACGATTGCAAGTCTGCAAGCCTCCCTCACATCTACTGAAACCTTTGTCCACAATTACACGTGACTATTTTTAGCATTCCTAGCTCAGCCCTCCCTCCCAATTTAATTGGTCTGCATGTGTCAATGAGTTTCTACAGAAACATGGTTCTGCCACCTTGCAAGACCTACCTTGATATGTAGTATCTACATTTCTTCTTTTTCATTGTCCAACTTGTGACCTTTAGGAAAAATCACAATGTTCATTATCCATTTACTTTCAAACCAGTCTTATCTCATTCTTGAAACATTTCTGGGAGGTGGAGAAATATAGTCTGGCTAAATTTTCAAAATTATTGTGTTTAGTTTTCAGTTGATGACCTGTGCTGAGAAGAACATGACTGTTGCTGTGTGATCTGAGGAAGTTATCACACAGTTTTAGTTTCCTTGTCCATAGAAGGAATGAATTGAACCCTAGATATCTTTGAGCAATTTACTCACCAATTACTGACAACATTTTGACCCTGATGTTTCATAAAGTAAGTCGTCATTGACCCAATACAATTTTTGTATCATTTTTCCATTTTATGAGAGCGTTTAAGGTCACAAAAATGATTGACGTTTACTCTTCCTTTTCAACTTATCAAATACTGATGTCTCTAAGTGTTTCCTTTCACTTCCTTGTAGAGAGGAGCTGTCTTTTGTGTTTATGACGTTTTTATAGATGGAATTAGTTTCTTCATCACAGCAAACTGAAGCAACATTAAAATAACTAACAGGAAGGCACAAACATGTGCATGTGAGTATACACAGGCACACACACACACTCCGCTGGAATTCTGGCAGTTACAGAGTTAGGGAGATATGGTAGGGTGTTTGGTGGGGGCATTTTCCTATCTTTTTCTTCTTGAGTATCTTTGGGATCAAAATTTGGCATGTTACTGTGGCATTTCTATTAGGATATGGTGAATTGGGGAAATGAAATATGAATTGAAAATAGGACTTATGTAACAGTATAATTTACATAGCTTCTTTTGTGCCAGTAAGAGATTGTGTTTAGGTGTAACTGAGCTCTTGGAAAAGACATCTAACTTCTTTACATTTCACTACCCCTTTTTTCACCATCATCCTCTCTAGAAGCCCTGACCCTGGAGGGTTTGGAGGCTGCCTTTAACATCAGGTGGCAAGCCACACCCCTGTGCCCTTGCACCCTTGCTGTGAGAGTGCACCATATTTTTCATTTCTTCAACTTTCATTGGCAATCTGTTTCAGCATAATTTACACATTTACACATTTTAGAGAGCAAGGCATAGTCATGCAACTTAATTCCAAAAAACATAAGCACTGAAGGCTGCCTCCGTATATTAGCTTTGCAAAGCATATGAATGCCTTTGCAGAAACCCAATCCAAGGCACACGGCTGTTTGGAATCCGTGTCAGGAGGTACCTGCTGCTTGTCATTTTCCAACTAATGTTATCTGGAGTGGTTCTCTGGAGTGTCCTTATTTGGTTGACTTTCCAATGCTGATTTGGGGTCAGCAACTGGTTTATTAACAGAGGTACCGTTGTAATTGCACAGAATGGAACACAAGTGTCACTTCTCTCCTCTCCAGCCCTGTGGCTGTACTCCTTAAGGGTGAGCTTACCCCTCTGGGACTTCATTTTTCTTTCCAAAGAAGAAGGAAAAATTGTTCTTTAATAATCTTGTGGTAAGAAATTAGTGAGAAAGTATATGTGAAAGAGCCTTGGCATAGTATGTCCTCAATTGATATCGGTTTTCTTCTCTTCTTTTCACCAATGGGACATGGTTCTCTGGTTTTTTAGAAAAGGGAAAAGGACAAATCATTTTCAGAACAAAGTGTGTCTTGCATCTCTCTGGAGGAAGGCTCCTCAGAAAGGCACTGTTTGTGACCCCCTGTGACAGTTGTCTTGGTATACAAGGTAATTGAGTTTTTCTCCAATCGGGCTGCTTCCTTAAAAATAGTGATTAAAACAGATTTATTAGAGGGCAGGATGACATTTATATGGACAGGAGGCATTTTCCTGTTCATTTTGTTTGGGGAGTAACCTTTCAGAAAGGGTAGATTTAATTTAGGGAACACTTCATTAAGCGGGAATTGATCACTAGAAGGAATATTCTTACGATAAAAAATGCCATCATCTCCGAAGACTGGCTCAGCTAAAAAAAAATCTGACAGCTAAGGGAATTGAGGATTTGAGGAGGTAAAGCATCCTTCTTTAAGTTGGTGGATTTTTAATTTCTTTCTTTTATTATTATTATTATTTTGAATAATCTGTGGTGCTAAAGTGTCTACTCACTATTGCTGGCAACTTCTGATGAAGAATACATGATTAGGGTTATTAAATAGAGATATTTTTGCTGCTAATTCATATATTGAGTATATTCCAAGAGTGATTGATCTTTCCTGTTACCCTCAAAATCCACCCCCAGTTATTAGAACTATTTTGGGATCTTTTAGGGTTTGCTGTAGGTTGAGCCTTAGAGGGAAATTTGAATGGCTAGCAGAAAAACTTCAAGGAACAGGATTGACTTTATTAACTTGGAAAACACAATAGCCTGGGGGAATACAGATTTAGAGAAACACAGCAATTATTGACTGAAGGAACCTTCCCTTCTTGAACCTTGTATTGTTAGAGAACAAAGGTGCTTTCCAATGACCTCTGGGTTCTCCACGGTGAGTTCATTTGCATGACAAGGTTCTTCCTATGTCTTTTCATTTTGTTGTTGGGTTTTTTTTGCACCTTTTAACTTTCTCCTCCGTACCTGTCTTGGTCATTTAGTTGAGTGTTCTCTAGGGCTAAATCTCAAGAAGACTATTTTAAACCAGGTTCTCAAACATTTTCAGCTTTCCTCCTTGAGCTTGGCATGGCTGCCCAAATAACAATGGCACCATCCACCTTCCCCATTGGCATAGTACCAAACCTGGCAAGATAAGTCATGGATATTCCACTCTTAAAGATGCCCATTATATAGTGTTTAGAATCTAGTATGAGCTGCCTTTGATTATATGCAGTAAATTAATATTGTTGCTGTTTTAGTGAAGTGTTTTCTGGACTAGAAAGACTGCTATAGCAGCATGCAAAGTGTAATAGGTTTTCAAGCAAAATAATCTACTATGTATGATGAAGCATCATGGCTTTTTGGCATTTATTGGTCAGAAAACACCCTGTGTATAAGCTTTTACATTTCTTTGTGAATTATAAATTTTTAAAAATAAATCTATTGCCTGGTGCATCCTTTAACAAATTGTTCCAGGCAATAGTTATCATTTTTCTCATATTTCAAATTTGCAGAGATTTTAAAAGATCTTGGAGCAGAGGAGATATTGTGAAATAGGCACTTTTATATACTAGTTATGGAGGGGGTAAATTGGTATAATTTTTATGGAAGGCAATTTGCCAATATGCTTTGGGGACATTAAATATGTTGGTATCCTTTGACCCAGTAATTCTATTTCCAGGAATTCATTCTAAGCAAGTAATCCAACATAGATAGCTATTTTCCATAAATTGGTTTATTTAAACATTACTTGAAATTATAAAGAAAAAATGTTGCAAACTACAAAATGCCCTTAAATAGGTGAATGATTAGGTAACATTTTGTATATGCATATTAGGTTATGTTAATAAAGAAATTTTAGTGATATAAAGAAAATCCTTACTGATAAAGGTAAAGGAAAAAAATGAAGAAAATAAAATTGTGTGAACAGTGTGAACTCAACTCTATAAAATAACGTATATGCATAGAATGTGAAAAGAAATCATAGCAAAATATTTATTATTCATTATCTCCTGGTCTTGAAGTTATACACGATTTTTCCTTTTCTTTTTACTTTTTTTTGTGTTCTAAACATGTAAAATGATTAAAGTCACCTAAGTAGTAATAATAATTTGGTCTAAATTCTGTGTGTGTGTGTGTGTGTCTTGTGTGTGTGTGTGTGTGTATCAATGAAGAAATTTTTTTTTGTTTTGATTAATGTTTTATTTAGGAAAATAAAATATGTCTAGTAAGAGAGATGAAACAAAGAAAGAGTTGGGGTAAGTTCACATTTTTCAAACCAACTTGTGCTTCTAAAATAAAATTCTGCCTCTCCACACACTGGGTTCCTGGAAGCTGACCAAAATCTGCTCGGTAATATTAACTCCACTTAAAAAAAGGAAGAGAACATATTGAACTGCATTCACTTATGGTCTGGGTGCTTGGAAGAAATCAGTTGGTGAGTACCAAAGTGATGACTGCATGTTTCTATTTGCATTTTGAAAATTGACAGATAATTGAAAGGAATCAGCATATGAAATTTCTCCAAGGAAGCCAGCTGAGAAACCCGAGGAACCCTGCCTACGGAGGCCTCCTGGTGCCTGAAGTCTGGTTGCAGAATGTTCTAGAACTGTATACTTCTTTAGTTAAGTCAAATGGATTCTCTATCTGTATGCAGGGGACTGGGAATAGCTCCATCTGGTTGTCCAGCCAGTGCAATAACAGCTCCCCATACTCAAAGCTTCCTTTCCATCATTTTCTTCGATTATGATTTCTGCAAAATCTCTGAGACCCTATACGAGAAATAATCAGAAACAGTAATCCATCTTGGTGTCATTTAAATATCCACAGAGATACTTTGTCAGAGAACAGTCTTGGCAGACATTCTTTTAAAAATATATTTATTAGTTTTTTAATTGGAAACAGCAGTAATGGCTTTACCTTAAGCAAATACTCAATATACATATCTTTAAATAATCATGAAGATCAAACAATATTTTAAAGGGTTCAGACATGTGCGAAATATACATGCTGATAGCTTTTTAAAAAATGAAATCCATGTAGAAATGTAAAGAAACAGTGAATACTCCCTAATTTAAAAAAATGCAAAAAAGGTATTTTTGGGGGGAGGCAGGAAGGTAGAGAAGGAGACAGGAAAATTCGGTAAGGGAGCAGAAAGAGAGAGAGAATTACAAGAAACGCTAGTAACAAAAGCATGTACTTTTTCTTGTAGCTGTGTAAGTTTGAAAATAAAATACCAATGTGAAAATAGAAACCTGAATTTAGCACTTCGCTCTCCCCTGGGGTAGGGGTATAGCTCTGAGAAGCAAACAGGATTCATCTGAGAACATTGGTGGCATGTTCTCTGTACTTCAGTGTTGCAGTCTCCCACAAAATGTATTTATTTAGCAAATGTCACCCAAAACAGCTTGGTAGCAGATGAGGTTTATTTAATGGCAGTAAAACAGGTGAAACATTCCCTACATTTTTCGTCTCTGTTTATGTTTCTATCAAAAAAAAAAAAAAAAAAAGTGAGCTAGTTACAGCTCTTTACACACTCAAACAGAAGCATAGCATATATTTGAGAAATAACACAAATTTTGCTTAGTAACTGGCTTGGAAAATAGAAATCCCTGTATTTTCTCAAAGCAATTTATGATTTTTCTGCCCAGAGGACAGGATCATCAAATCCAGACTCAACTTCACTTTATTTTTATTTTATTTTAAATGCTTTCCCTTCAAGATTTGCAGTCTCAATTTGGCATCCGTTTTAAGTTCCTTTACGTCTTATGTTCTCTTCCTATTTTAGCTTTACTATGCTTTGGAGTGTCCTCTCAGTAAGGAAAAAAATCCACCCGATCTCTTCTCCAGCCCTTTCATCTGTAACCTTTCTGCAAGTAAATGCTAATTGAAAAAGAAAGAACACCACTAATCTTGGAATTTAAATGCATTTAACAAAACCAATCTCACTCTAAATTGTTGTTTCGCCATTCCCTTTTCCCTAACAGATGTCGAGAAACTGCAATTCCTATTAAGAACACTTGACTGTTTACTCAGCACGAGAACTTCAGCCCCAGCCTGCATCAATCTAAATGCGTTTCGAGACGTCAGGCCCCCGAAAAGTGCAGACGGTTAGTCGGTTATTTTTAAATGTAATCTTCACATAAAAGAATCACTGCACTTTCCCTTTCACTTTCTCATCCCTTCCCTTTTTTAACGATGGCATCAAGCAAAGGCGGAGAAGGGAATTTTATGACCGTTCCATTTAAGTTGCTTTCGGCGTGAGCTAGTGGATTTGTCATGCGGCGAATTAAATTATTAGTTAAGTTTGTAAATTGGGAAAATAATGTGCTGTCCGGTATTCTACAGCCCACATGCTTAACACGGGGGCCGGAGTTGTGATTTCATGATGGTGTGTGCATGTGCGTGGTGCCGCGGATAGACAGGTTGACGCAGGGGTGTGGGATTGGGGTCTCCAGGGTGGCAAGGGCTGGTGGGTGGGAATGAGGTGAACTTCGTGTCCACATCTGAATCTTGAAAACCATTGCATTCACTTGGCCTGATCTTCATAGCATCCTATCATATTTGTCATTTGTTTAAAAGCACTTGTTCAGCACTTGGCATGTAACATACATATACTGCACACGCAAGCTGCGTGATTTTGCTGCGCTGTGTTTGCACCCGGTTTCCGGGGCCCTTGTCATCTTGCCAACACCAAGCTGCACAATTTGGAAAGATGTATTTTCAGAATTCTCGGCATTTTCACATGTTTTCCCTTTCCAGTTCACTGTCCCTCTCACTCAACTTATTAAGAATGGAAGATTAAAAAAATGCAGATGAGGGAATAAGATCAACTTAAAACTGGAAAATAAATACTCCCTGTTTGGACTGCATGTGTGGGGCCCCTGATGATATGCCAGGCATATCAAGTATACCGTAGGGTTGCCTGGACTCTACACAGCATCTGGGTGTCACCACTCTTGCTTGCTCCATTTTATAGACGATAAAACTGAGAATCCAAAAGGTTGGTTTGACCTCAAAGCTAATTTGCTAAAGATGCCTGGCTAGCACTGAAGCTTATGCTTCATTAGCCAGACCATGCAGACTCTCCTTTCTCATTCCTTAAAAAAAAATCTTTTTAAAGAGATATTTGAACCGGCTGGGAGTGGTGGCTATGGCTCATGCCTGTAATCCCAGCACTTTGGGAGGCAGAGGCGGGTGGATCATTTAAGGTCAGGAGTTCGAGACCAGCCTGGCCAACATGGTGAAACCCCATCTCTACTAAAAATTTTATAAACATTAGCCAGGCATGGTAGTGCATTCCTGTAACCTCAGCTACTCAGGAGGCTGAGGTAAGAGATTCTCTTGAGCCTGGAAGGCAGAGGTTGTGGCAAGCCGAGATTGTGCCACTGCAGTCCAGTTTGTGGACGAGAGAGTGAGAGAGTGAGACCCTGTCTCAGAAAAAATAAAAATAAAAAAAGATATGTGAACACATACAGTAAGGCTTTCACCACGTGGTAAGCTTCTGAAGGGTCGACGTTTTCTGATTTAACTGTGTCTAGCCCCCAGCACTTGTCCCCTCCTGCTAGCCATACATTTGTGGTCAAATGATGAATAACAGAATGGCTAAGTGCATTCAAGCTACAGTTGCAGTCACATCAGCCTCTTATGTGTGACTTTCAAGCAGACGTTAATTTTGCTGGCTTGTAATATACAAAAGAAATATTGGGGGTGTATTTGGGAAGTAGCCTCCAAGTTGATTGGTGTGTCTGGTTCAGACTGAGAACCATCTTCTCTCACATGTTCTAACTGATTTTCATCCCTTTGAGTCTGGCTACGTGCTGGAGCTGGGTGAGAACAGGGCTGAATTTGGAGGCTGGCAGTCAGGCTAGCTGGTGGTTCTGGACTGTAGAATCCAGGCACCAAGGGCTGGACTTCACTCTCAAGTAGCTTCAGGAAGATTATCTTGTCCATGTCCTCATGATGGCAAAAAGTAGCAGACTCTCTGTCCACCTCCTTCTCTCAAGGATACTGCAAAGCATAGTGGCTTGTCTGGTAAATGTACAGTACGTTCCAGTTACATTTAGTAGAAATGGAAAATTTTGGAATTCAAACAACAAGGTATAGTGCCTTAAACTGTAGCACCGTGGGCTTTTCCCTTTTGCTCCTGCCTCAGGCTTCTCTGCCTGTCTCTCTGCTGGGTTCCCCGCCTCCCTTCTCCTTCTTCCTTCTTGCTCCTGGGTCCTCAGTACCAGCCCTCCTGCATCTTCCATCTTTATTTCTTAACTCTCTTTCCACTTTCCCTAGGCCTCCTTTCCCCCTCCCTTATTTGCAAATCTTGTTCTCAGGCTTTGCTGGTTCTTGGTAAGGAGGAGCAATGGTCATGGCACTCCAGAGAGGCAATGAGGAAGTACTTTCTGTAGTCTTGAGGGAGGAAGAGCTCCCAGAAATCACAGCTCACCCTAGGGGTGTTTTGATGAGGCCGAACTGGCTTGGAGCAGGATCTGGGGCAGAATGCTAGTTAAGTTTTATGTACTGGAGATGCTTGAACACCTAGAATCCTTCTGCCCTGGCTGAAAGTCTTGGCTCTAAATCTCTCTGGAGAGTCAGAAGGAGGAATCCAAGCTTTGGTGGTCTCTCTGGCAGAGCATTTGCATATGCTATATGTATCAGGCTAGTTTTCTGCTTGTAATCTTCGAGTTTCCTGAGACTAGCTCACAAGAGGAGGAGGTGAATGTGGCAAGGGAGAGGAAGGGAGACATTGAGATTTAAAATCTTAAAATAGTTTAGACCAATTCCTTCCTTTTATGTAGGAAGAAATGAATCTCAGAGAGTTCAAGAGACTTTCTCAGACTCAGAGCAAAAAAGAGAAGGAAAATCCAAACCCATGTCTCCTGATATTTGCTTGCTTGTGTTCTCCATTCTATATTCATAGAAATGGAAAGGGAAAGAGGAAGAAATTAAATCAGGAGATGAGAAGGAAGAAGAGAAATCAGAAGATCTAGTTCAATTGTTCTTTCCAAGCAATCCATTGACTGAACCCCACACGCTGAATTTAGAATCAAAGGACCAGGTAATGAGCCATGTGAAATTGAATAAGCCATTTGAATTCTCACACTTCCATGTCCCTTATCCACCCAGCAACACATTACAGGATTCCTTCGCTTCTTCCTTTAACAGATCTAGCTTGAAATTTGGTATGGTTTGGATTTGTGCTCCCACCAAATCTCATGTTGAATTGTAATCCCCAGGGTTGGAGGTGGGGCCTGGTAGGAGGTCCTTGCATCATGGGGGTGAACTTCCCCTTGCTGTTGTTGTGATAGTGAGTTCTCAGGAGATCTGGTTGCTTAAAAGTGTGTAGCACCTCCCCCTTTTCTCTCTTTCTCCTGCTTCAGCCATGTAAAATGTGCCTGATTCTCCTTCACCTTCCACCATGATTGTAAGTTTCCTGAGGCATCCCCAGCCATGCCTCCTGTACAGCCTGGGGAACCATGAGCCAATCAAACCTCTCCTTTATAAATTACCCAGTCTCAGGTATTTCTTTATGGTAGTATGAGACTAGCCTAACACAAAATTCAACTAGGGATGAATTTACCTACCTTATCTACTACAATTTATAAGCCAGGAATAACTCAGTGCTTCTAATCAGCTTTTGAGTGATCTTCACTATCCCATTTTACAGATAATGAGACTGAACTTGAAGCTTCCTGCATCTGTTCTTTCTTTTTTTCATTCAGGAGAAACAAACTGAGTGTAGTGAAAAAAAACACAAACTTTAGAACAGATGCATTTTTTTTTTAATTTTTTCAAACCACTTTCTATGTTTCTCAGCACTATGTAATGACTCTAAACTCTAGCTTCCTAACTGTCAAAGGAAATAAGGAAGCTGACCCCACAGAAATAATGGGCGCTAAGTGGGACTGTGCACATGGAGGCCCTCGCTAGAGGAGTTGACGTGCCAAGAGGTGAAAGTGAGAGAAAGACACACATCACCTGCTGTACTTCAACTTGGAGCTTGGTTCTTCAGGTCGGTGAACAGACTAGGCAAAGAAAGATTTAAAAATGTTCCTACATATGTAATTTCATTCTGTTCATTCAGAGAATTCAACTGAGCCCCCGCTAGGATTGAGTCATGCTTCCTGGTTTTGAAACTGTCAGAATGCTTGAAAAATAACAACAAACAACTATTATTGGTGGGCGAAGAAACAAGAAAGTTCTTAATGAGGCAAAAACAATGACTGCTAGAGCAAGTGCTAGTCCCACAGAGCCCAAAGGGTTCGTACTCATGCCTGGGCTCCTCCTTGTAGTGGGCCCCCTGGGCCTCACGTGTAAAAGCAAAAACGAAAGAAATAGCACCATGAAATGCATAGTGTATCTATGTAGGCACCTTATTCATAGCCTCAGAAAAAAAAATGAGAAGACTAAACAGAAGGTCGGTTAATTGTAGTAACTTCAAATCTATGTTGTTAGATATGGACCCATGTGGTCCCTGTGCAGAAGATAATAAAGAAATGCATGGTCTAGCATTGTAAAGGCTTTTGGGAGGATTTGGGAAGTGTGAGAATACAGGCTCTGCCACAACCTTGCCAGGCATCTACAAGGTTGCCCAAGAGCCCTTGTGCAGAAACTCAACCAGACTTTCCAAAGCCCCCGCAAACACTTCACTGGCCTTCAGCTTTGTTAAAAACAGAACAATTCAAAAAAATAGTTCAAGTTAGCTATCGCAGCCTGCTAGTCTCCCTTCCCTCACACAAGGTAGCCCTGAGCCCAGCCCCATTGTTGTGAGAGCCTGTCCACCTCTCGATTTCCACTTTTCTGCCTTATGTATCCACCTGGCTTACCTTACCCATTTCCATTCCTGACCCACCTTTCACATTGCGAATGTGTCTTTCGCTGGGAGCCCCCCAACTCCTTTCACCCTAGGCTTCCTCCCTCCCTGTCTGGGATCTGCAGGGCCTCCTCTGCTGCACTGACTTCTTCTAAATGGCAGTTCTTTCTCCCCTGGGCCTGTCTTTCCAACTGGGTTGGTTCGGATGACACAATAGCACACTTCCGCCAGTCTCAGTTCTGTGTGAGCCAAGCAGAGTGTCTGCACATTCACGGGTGTTCACACACATGAGTGGACATATAGGAGCCACTGCTCTGGAGCGTCTACTGCAGGAGCAGTCACGGCAGCCCTGTGCCTTTGACGCTGGGCTCTGTGCTGGGATTTCTGCTCTGTGCTTTTGAAACCACGTGGCTTCAGTTGGAATTCTGGCTCAGCCATCTCCTGGACATGACCTTTGGCGAATTCCTTAAATTCTTGATGCCCCACCTGTTTCCTCCTCTGTTAAGTGGGGAGATCACTCATCAAATGAAGAGACTAATGCTACCTACCTCCCTGGGTGTGAGGATTGAATGAGTTGATACGTATAAAACACAGAACCAGTCCCGGGCGTTGTCAGTGTTCCATACAGACCAGCACTTGGATGCAGAGGACATGGCCAGGGAGGCGTGAAGAGATTCTTCAGGCCAGTCGCTGACCATGCAGCTCCAAGAACTCTCGTTCAGAGAGGCCCAGAGCCTGTGTCAAGCCAGTTTGGTGACTTGGGCCCTGACAAGACTCTGACTCTTCGTGGACATTGGACATTATCATGAGTGCCTGTGTGTGTGCACGTGTGTGTGTATGTGTGTGTGTGTGTGAGAGAGAGAGAGAGAGAAGAGAGAAAGACCTAGAGAGAGGTGGGAGGATGGAGGGTTATGGAGAGAAGGCAACGTCAGCCTGTTTCCAAATCTGAGCAGATTTCTAATTAGGATAACATTCAGCCATTCTTACAAGAAAATATAAGAAAGGAGGAACTCATCTCTGGGACTGCTTAGAAGTACACGGTGGCAGAAGGTAATCAAGCTTCCTTGAGCCTCGGCAACTGCTCAGCTCAGAATCTGGCACGAGCTGGCTTTGTTTCCCTATCTTTTCCTGAAGCCTGTAGCAATCGCTAACAATCCTATTTACCCTGTGTACCAGACAAACACTGTTACCGTCACCATCTCACTATTTTTATCTAATATTGAAATTTCTCTTCCTAAGAGCAGCCCTGAATATATTATGATATCTGCTGAATAAATGATGTGCGTAATATACTGTGCAGAGATGGTATTTATGAAGCCTAGGTCTAGCTAAAAAGAAGGAATCATTCAGCTCTCATTTGAAAGGAAATTCAATTGGATAAATTTTCAAGAAAGCCAAGTCATGTATTTTTTTTTTAAACATCCATACAAACTTTTGGATTCAAGGCCAATTTTTTCCTGCCCCTCAGTGGGAGATATTGCCCTGCCATTTGTAACATATATATTTTTTTTCCTACAGAAATCGAGGTTGTCTCTCTGCTCCTATGTGAGGCATGTCTTATTAGTACCATCATCATATTAGTAGCATAAATATAATGATATGTCAAACACATTTAACGTAACAGTGTTTGAGACATTACAAATCACTCTCTCTAAATGTCTCTGAGTTAAAGGGGCTTTAAGGCCTTCCCATTTTGCAGGGGAGGAAGCTGTATAATAAGTGGCAGTGCTAGGAAGTGGATCGCTGATTTCTCAATGGTCCTGCCAGCTCTATGAAGTGTTTAATATTCACCACACAATTTTCTCCTGCCTCTTATACTTGGAGTAGAGTAGCCACAGTGATGGCAGCAGTTATGATATTAATAAAACTATTATTTGCTTATTACAACAGTTTATAAAGTACCACTCTCTAGTGATACATAGGGGGACTGAGGCCAGAAGAAAAAAAGTGGGTAATTCGTGCAAGTTCCTCTGAGGAATGAATGAGGAACCTGGGTGCAGCTTAGGACGTGTGCTTCTGACTGCAAATCCACCATGGGTCCTTGTGAGTGTGTGCAGCTGCTGTATTTGTCTTTCCCTTGGGGCTTTGACCCTCATGATTCTGACTTGGGAAGCCAAAATCTGGCTAGCTTTGTTTACACAAAACTGAAAGTCAGCAAGTCAAGTGCACGATTAAAGAGGTGCTAATTTGGCTGGGTGCTGTGGCTCATGCCTGCAATCCCAGCAGTTTGTGAGGCTGACGTGAGCGGATCACTCGAGGTCTAGCCAACATGGTTAAACCCCGTCTCTACTAAAAGTACAAAAATTAGCTGGGCATGGTGTCAGGCACCTGTAGTCCTCCCAGCTACTCCAGAGGCTGAGGCAGCAGAATCGCTTGAATTTGAGAGGTGGAGGTTGCAGTGAGCCTAGATCATGTCGCTGCATGCCAGCCTGGAGTTTCCTCATCCTGGGACTTTATCTCCACATTTGATCTCCCCTTGAAGACAAAAAAGAAAAAAAAAAGAATGCTTGAAACAATAACGACACTGCAAAACTTTCAGAAATTTTCTAAATAAATGTCTTTCTTTCTCAGATGGAGAAAATGATTTTGCAGGTGAAACTCAGAAGGGTGAAGCCACTTCCCAGAACCACAAAGCAAACTGAGGGTAACATGAAGAGACGATTCGAGTCTTTTTATTCTTCTCAAAGTGGTCTCTCCATTGTGCCACAAGGTTGTTGCTTGGCCATCTTCAGAACATTAGGACAAAGTAACTCAACCAACTAATCAGGGGTTTACTGCCTTACCTGCAGGACCTATTAGCCTCCCCAGACCTCAATCCTACCTCCCATAAAATGGATCACAGAAGGTTAGCAAAGTGGTTAAAGAGTCTTTCTTTTTTTAGCATCTCAGGGCCTGATGACAAAAACATGCTCAGAGCTGCATTCCCCAAAGCAAGAGTCCTTTGGGAAGGCACAGAGGCTGGGTGCAAATGAAGGTTAAAGAAGTTTGGAAAAAAATTCTGCTTTCAACAGTTTGTTTGCAGCAGATTTAGAAGGATCATGGGCACTATGTGAAAACCCTGGAGGACAAGGTATGAAGTATTTCCCAACTTATTGGTCTAGAGACTTTTTTTTGGCAGAGAATATCTTGCAATACTAATGATCTGTGAATAATACTTCAAGTAAGGATGCTTTAGACCAGTGGTCAACAAATTGACTCAGATCAAATTGTTCACAGATCAAATATGTCTTTCAAATAAAGTTTTATTGCTGCATAGACTCACTTGGTATGCAGAGACTAAGTGGTCCACAGAGTCAATACCATTTACTGTCTGGTTCTTCACAAAAGAAATGTGTATCCCTTTTAGAGAACAGTACAATGGGCTCCTTTTATTTTTTTATTACAACTTAGATCCTCAGTATTAGTTACCATAAATGTCGGTGCCAGAACGTTTTCCCTCCTAACGGTGCAATAGGTTCTATCCACTGAGACAGTTGTTATGGACGCAGGTTTAGAGTTCTCACTTACAGTCCATCTAAGCTTCCATTCACAGGTGATATGGTTTGGCTATGTCCCTATCCACTGAGATGGTTGTTATGGATGCGTGTTTATAGTTCTCACTTACAGACCAGCTAAGCTTCCATTTACAGATGACGTGGTTTGGCTATGTCCCCACCCAAATCTCATCTTGAATTGTAGCTCCCAGAATTCCCACATTTCACGGAGGGGATAAGTGGGAGGTGATTGAATTATGGGGACGAGTTTTTCCCATGCTGTTCTTGTCATAGTGAATAAATCTGACAAGGTCTGATGGTTTCATAAAGGAGAGTTCCCCTGCACACCCTCTTTCTCATTGCCTGCTGCCATCCATGTAAAATGTGACTTGCTCCTCCTTGCTTTCCATTCCCCCACCATGTGGAACTCTGAGTCCATTAAACCTTTTGTTTTCATAAACCAGTCTCAGATATACCTTTATTAGCAGTGTGAGAACAGACTAATACAACAGATAAGTTAACTAAGACTTGCTTATGAATATGACATCCATGAGATCATACAAATGTGACATCCTTGAGATCATACCGATGGCCCAACTCCAGGGCTGGGGGGATTACATCCACTGTGTAATGGCCTTGTCCACTTGGTGCTGAGTGGGAGAAACTGGGATGGAAAGGCCACTTCTCTATTGCAAACCACATCTGGATTGGAGGCCCATTCTGAGTTTCACAGTGAGGAAGAATTGCAATTGAGCTTTTGCCTGTATCATTCCAGGGCACACTGGCATTTGCTATAGGTTTACGTTTAACCTTAAATTTGTAAATTTTTTTCTTTTGTTGCAGATTGGTTTTCAGTGAACTGAATATTAAAAAGATATTATAGGGAGAAACAACCCTCCTGGCTGATTGTTTCTTCCCAAAATGGATGTGATGATGAGCAAATGCTTTCATTTACATAAACAATCAGTTGAAAGGCCCTCACCGAATGTTAGCATTCATATTTGATGACATCCTGATTATAACCATAAATAACAATATTTTCATTGTTGGGTAATAAACATCATTACCCAGTGTGTTTTAGGTGAGTGGGCACTTAACGGAGTAAGAAGGAGATGATCAGGAAGATTAAGGTGAGAGCTCAGTAAGATGAGAAGAGATAACCTCGCAAATTTAAGGTGTGCAATAAATGTCTTTGCCAAGGGCCCGTTCGTAAATACGATTAGGTTTTTTTGACTCGTACAAGATAGCTTGTGCAAATCAAATATATCACAGCAGAAAAATCACCCTACAAGCCTGTGTCGAGGGACAAAATGTGCCAGGTCTGCCCTTGGTGAGCTCATGGTCTGGTGAGGTGACCAGAGCACTCTCTCACAGACAAGCCATGACAGTGCCATGTGACAAAAGTGTCAGAACAAAAAAAACAAGTTTCCGTGGGTCTCTTTTTGTGCAGATGTTCTACAATCCTGTAATTATGATTTCATTGTTTAGTTCTTTTGCTTTGTTTTGTCTTTGATTGCTTATTTTTAAATTCCCATTTTTGTATTTATGTAGGATATACCTCCATGAAGCTCATTAACCTTTAGCGCACAGGTTGATGAATTTATATATATATATACACACTTATATGACCACCACCTAGATCAAGACACAGGATATTCAGTACCCCAAATATGGGCACTTTATTTTTAAAGTGAATTGTTTTAAACCCCAAAGCAGTATACCTTATAAATAAACAAAGGAAAATAAAATTATAGAGACCAAAGGAAACATGCATTCTAAAAAAATTATGAGTCAAGCGTGGTGTCCACTACTTGAAAGGCTGAGGAAGGAGGATCCTTGATCCCAGGAATTTGAGGTTGCAGCAAGCTATGATCATCTGCTGCATTCCAGCCTGGGTGACAGAGTGAGACTGTGTCAAATTAATATAAAATAATAAGAGTATGAAAGAGGCAGTGGTCATGAGCATAGGTGTCAGCACAGAGACAAATTCAAAACCCGGAGCTGGCATCTACAACCTGTGAGTCCCTAGGAAATGCATCTCATCTCTTTGAGTCTCAGTTTCCCCAACTGCAAATCACCAATGACAATATCAAATTGGGAAGATAACAACTGTGAGGTTGATAGGAATGGTTGTGCATGTAACTGGAGTAGCACAGGTAGAAGCCCCCCAGCATGTGGCCCACAATCAGAGAGCAGGAAATGTTTGCTAGTCCTGTGATGAGAAGACAGCAACAATGTAAAGATTCCACTTTGCAGCAAGTCAATAGATTGTATGGCCTCTAAGTTGTGGATTTACTTGTTCAAAGGAAATGCAATTCATAAGGGAAGAAGAACATATTATTGACGAGTGGTCATTCATTGTAGAGTTCAGGGTAACCGTTGTCCAAATAAAAAAAGTGATTACATTGAGACTAAGAAATCTGGGCTTCATCTGTCTTTACATTTTTTTTTGTTCCACAATTTTCTCAGTGTTCCTTGTCACCTGGGTCTTTGTTATTTCCTGGGAACAATGGACCTCGACCTCAATGGTTTGACAAGAGAACATGAGATTTCAATTAGTTTTCATTCAAGGGTAAGTGTTTCTGGACTCTGGGGATTTTCTCTTTGTCAGTTTGATCCCATAATGAATAATCCCCATGTGATGGTTAATCTTATGTGTCAACTTGTCTGGGTCAGGGTACCCAGATATTTGGTCAGACATTATTCTGATGTTTCTGTGAGGGTGTTTTTGGAGGAGATTAACATTTAAATTGGTGGACTTTGATTAAGCTGATTGCCTTCTCTAGTGTAGATTGGCCTCATCCAATCACTTGAAGGCCTGAATAGAACAAACAATGACCTGTTCTGAGTAAGAGGGAATTGCATTTAATACCAGAAATCAGCCTTTAGTCTTCAACGACACATCTGCTCATCTCTGGGTCCCCAGCCTAACAGCCCACCCTGCAAACTTTGAACTTATCAAGCCCTCACAATCACACCAGTCAATTCCTTCAAACGAATCTCTCTAAATGTACACACAACCTTGTTGTTCAGTTTCTCTGGAGAATTCTGACCCATATACCCCGTAGGAAGAAGGAGAGTCCAATTTCAGTGAGGTTCATGATGCCAGGTACTCAGCAATCTCTCTTTTTCAAAGTCCTGGAAGCCAGTATTGGAATTCTGGCATGTGCACTTCCCAATGCTGTGACGTGCTATGGTTTGGCTCTGCGTCCCCACCCAAATCTCATCTTAAATTGTAATCCCCACATGTCAAGGGAGGGTGGGGGGTGATTGGATCATGGGGGCAGTTTTCTCCATGCTTTTCTCATGATAGTGAGTGAGCTCTCACGAGATCTGATGGTTTTATAAGTGTTGACAGTTTCTCCTTCACTCTGTTTTTCCTACTGCTTTGTGAAGAAGGTACTTTCTCCTCCTTTATCTTCAGCCATGATTGTAAGTTTTCTGAGGCCTCCCTGGCCATGTGGAACTGTGAGTCAACTAAACTTCCTTTCTTTATAAAATATCCAATCTTGAGTATTTCTTTATAGCAGTGTGAAAATCGACTAATACAGGCAGCATGAGTGTCTATCCTCCCGGAGCCTTGCTTTTCTCATTGTTATAGTGAGGTAATGGAATCTATGCTCCAGGCTACTTGGGAGAGGTAAATGATGTGTTATATTACCTCCTGGTCCATGGTAAACAGTTCCCAAATGTTGACTTCTTCTTCATTCTG
Source organism: Cebus imitator (assembly GCF_001604975.1). Lineage (NCBI taxonomy): Eukaryota > Metazoa > Chordata > Mammalia > Primates > Cebidae > Cebus > Cebus imitator. The sequence goes on along the minus strand of NW_016107367.1, from coordinate 5,754,737 downwards.
AAGGCAGACCATTGGGAGAAGAGCTCTGTGGTTTTTATTTCTCCTTTGCACACTTCAGAACATTCTCTCTGACAAATAAGGATGAAGCATCAATTCTTGCCTTTTCTTTTAATTTAAGTTTTATCTGTATGGATAAGCATCATCAGACATTGGCCAAACATTTTATGGTTTAGAAAGAAATTATAATTTTGAGAAAGAAAATTACATAAAAGGAAAGAAGTAGTTACAAAATAAGTTCTTTGGTACCTTTTTATTTTGTACACTAATTTCTGGATATACCTGCTAATCAGCATTTAGCTGTTTTATAACTGGTACAATTATTTTGTCAAAGGTCATGGGGAGTATTTTGTAGGTTTTTTCTTAATCTTTGAAAATAAAGTAAATTTACAGTTTATTAACTTAGATTACTAGAAATCGTTCCCATGGGCTTTTCAACTGCAACGAGACCTCAAAAAAGTGAGTTTTTAAGACCAATCTGTAAGACTTAGAAACATTAATAGCTATCATTGAAACAGCAGGAGGAAAAATAGACTGTCTATTCTCTCCCTCTGCATTCAGAACCAAATTTTTGTATTTTCCCCATAAACAACCAGAATCTGATTTTCCTGTTCTTTTTTTCCCTGCAAAACAAATGGCTCTTTTCCATGATGACGATAATTATATAGCACCTAAGGGCTTAAAAACAATTCACTCTCATGCTCTCTATGAACATACTCTTAGCTCACTCTCGAAAAGAAAGGAGTTTTATTGACGAGCTGTTTTTCAATTGGAGGAATTGAAGCTCAGGGAGGTGGGATGGCTTAATCAAGCTTGGGTGGCTACAAGAGGTTGGGGCGTGTCTGCAAACTGAAGAAGGGACCAAGCTTGTGCACTTTTCTGTGATAAAAAGTTGGTGTCTAAATTATATACACTGAACAAAAAATTGAAGACTACCCCTGTCCCAATACCTAGATCTCCTCTCTTTGCAGTCCTCCCCATCTTTACAGCCCCATGCAGGTATCCCCAGATTTTGAGATGTGACTAGCTCGTTCCAAGCCTTAGCCCAAAGTGACCAGTTGAGTGCTTCCAAAGGGCCATGGTGCAACAAACCAGAATAGGCATCTCCTGTTTGAAATTCAGCTCCTTCCCCTGATATGCACTTAACCATGTGATCTTGTCCAAATTGCTACTTCTCTTTGATCCTAATTTTCCCATCTGTAGACTGGAAGAACAATATCCATCTAGCAGCATGATTACATGTATTAAATAAAATAGTGTGTGCAAATGTATGAGGATGAAAGTCAAGTATATAATAGATGTTTAATAAATGCTATCCCAATTTCTCCACTCTCTGGATTGAGTTAACTTTGCTTGAACACATTGACATTGATAGGCATATATGGCAAATGTGAGGTCTAATGAGGCAGAGATTGCAGGAGGTCACCAAACCTGACTTTCCTTCCTGAGAACACAGCAGACCACATTACCTGGCCTCCTTTGAAGTTAGGCATTGCTGTGTGTCTCTGAACATAATGAAGAAAATGATGCTGAGTTTAAATGAATGGTTATTTTCCTTCAGGAACACACATTTAGAAGGAACTTAAGCAAGCAATAAACTTCAGATATGGCCGAACATTGATAGTTGGGAGTTTATCTGTTATGGTGGCTAGTGTTACCTTACCCAGTATTTACCCATGCAGCATGGCCAATTCACTTAGAAATAGCTCACACACACTGGCCTGGCATGGTGGCTCATCCCTCTTCTCCCAGCACTTTGGGAGGCTGTGGTGGGCAGATCACGAAGTCAGGACTTCAAGACCAGCCTGACCAACATGGTAAAACCCCATCTCTACTAAAAACACAAAAATTAGCTGGGCTCAGTTGCATATGCTTGTAATCCCAGCTACTCAGGAGGCTGAGGCAGGAGAATCTTTTGAATCCAGGAGGCAGAGGTTGCAATGAGCCAAGATCGCACCACTGCTCTCCAGCCTGGAATAGAGTGAGACGCTGTCTCAAAAAGAAAAAAATAGTTCACACACCTATATGCATAGCAACATGTGCATATACACATAGACACAAACACAAACACACACACACACACACATACACACACACCACACACATACACACCAGAAATTAAAAATTTTGTGGACATAGTGAATGTTTAATTCTTGATATTATCAAGAATTAAAAAATTTATACTTGGAGAGACTTTCAGAGGCCAATTGAGAATTTCTCTTCTATAGCTGTCTTCCAGGTTACCACCCTCTGCTTGAACCTCTCCTCTGATATGGTGCCCACTGTCTCCCATGAAAATTCCTGGCCAAGAGAGCTCTAAGTGTTACAGTGTGGGCTTCATGTCAAGAACAGAGCTGCCTTCTCTAATGTCTAGCCATTCACCAGGGCTGCACCATCGGAGAAACCAAGAGCATGCTTGTTTTCCTATTGAAAAGCCCTTCAAATGATTGAAAATACAGCCAGTTCCTCCATAATCTTTGTTTTGAAAATGCACGTTTAACGTGATTGATGTCATAAGGAACAATATGACATTACACAACTGTTGCATGTGCCGATGTGTGTTTTCCTCCACAAGAAATAGTAGGTGAAAACAAAAAACAGCACCTAGCAAGATGGAGCCACATAGAAATGTGACAACTTGTCCTCTCAATTCATGTCACCCTTCCTCTATCACTTCACAAGAACTCACAAGCCTCCCCGCTTCTCAGACCCACTTCTACAAGCAAGCTTCAGGCCTTTCTCAAAGTAAGTGTTGCATTTATTGTAGCACACATATATTTATTAACTACTTAACAGGTGCAAAATAGCAGTACCTCTTCTATTAGGTTGTATCTTTTTAAAAATGTGTCCGTGATGAAGTTTTTGAATGTTGTTCCCCAGCCTTATTTCCTCACTAATCACTGGGATAGTGAGTGATTTTTAGGAACACAGATGTCACAGTATGGCAGAACTCACTGTGGAACTTACCCCTTCCTTTGTCCTGTTGATGAGATAGGGGAGTATTTTTCATAAAGGTACATCTTCACATTCTGTCAGTAAAAAAGAACCTTGCGCCAGGTTCAGCCTGGCACTGGAAATTCAATGATGAATAAACACAAGTAGTTCTTATTTTTCCAGAGCTTACAGATTATAGTCCTCCCAACCTCTCAATTCTCCTGGGAAGACAAACGAACAAAGAGTGGGGGATGACAATGAAATGGTGTAATTTCTGGCTCACCTAATCCAGCCACTGAAAACAGAGAAAAAGGTGAATTCATGTTCATGGGTCACTTGGACCAGTGCCTATGCCAGGTATTTATACAAGCACTAAGTCAATTCAGCCCAGTTACAAGCCCTGGGGTGACCTTTGTATCTTTCATTTTGGAAGTGAGGGACTGGGGAGTTTTAGCATCTTCTCAAGACCTAGGGCTCAAATCTCATTGAGCTCTAATAGAAATTCTTGTGTATTTTCCAGCATGCTTTGATTCCTCCAGTGTGCTTTCTGCTTTATCCAATGTCCACCCTCTTGAATGAAGGGCCAAATATGCTTTTGATGCGATGATTCTTTGCATGGTGTCCACACGTTAGCCAGGAAAGTGGAAGTTGGAACTACCAAGTAAAAGTAGGCAGGATTCACCTGACCAGCTAAGGAAAAAGAGAAAAACAAGTACATAGATTATTGACCAATATTATTTGACTTCAAACCCAATTCAGAACTAATAAAGTCTGCATAATTCATGCAATCGTAAAATGAAACGTTGTAAAATTGCACCACATATGGAAGTGATTACCAGCCATCGAGTATCTATGAAATGCAAGGGTGATTTCAAAGTTGCATTTCAAGGGGTGTTGGAGAGATCATTTGGGGCCACAAATGGCCAATACAGTGGAGTTGTGGCCTTTTGGTGCCAGCATGGAAACTAAAAGCTGGAACTGCAGCCAGAAGGGCAGCAAAAAGAGACTATGCATTCTATTTCCACGACTTATATTCATCACCGCAGACAACTAGGTAATTCAATTATCTTTGGCCTTGGAGGTCTGTGTCATGTGGTTTATGTGCCTTTCTCTATCAGTCTCTGCTGTTCTGTCAGACCTGAGGGTGGTAGCCGTGGGCTGGCTGGAGGAGGGAGAGTCCTGGTGTGCATGTGGATAGGAGGCTAAGAAGAAGAAGAATCTGTGTTATTTACTCCGAAAGTGATGACGATCTCGTGGTCCAGAATGCATTGTCCCTTGGAGCCCTCAGTAAGAATAACATAATTCACTTTTAGAACATCACATTTTATACAAACTCTTTTGTTGGTGAAGAAAAATGTCTCATCTGACATAATTGCAGGGGAAGTCTCCATGTGTTCTTTCTCTTCCTCTTCCCCTTCCCTAATATTCTTGTGCCCCTCTATAAGAACACATAAAATGTGTGGCATGCAGGATGGTAATGAGATGGCAGACTTTTTCTAACATCAGAATTTCAATAAGGATAAAATTTGCTTCCAAAAGAGGACAGTGATCTTTTCACAAACACTGTCCTTTGTCCTGAGGCACACAAAATCCCCAAATCCCTAAAATATTTCATCTGAAGATAAGATAATTTTGCTCTAGCTTAGGCTGAAAAAGAAAGAAGGGGGAAAAGCCATCTATCAGATGCAGCCAGAAAAGTCCTGTTGCTTAGGGAGAAGGTAAATTAAAGGCTCCTATCTTATCTGTATTTCAATTAAAATCTTATTTTTGGTCCCCAGCAGTGCAACCCGTTGAAGTCTTTCCAAGTTAAAAAAAAAATGCCATTTCAGTAGATGGACGTTAAAGAAATCTTTAATGGGTATGTTCTACATGTGACATGAGCTACTTTTCATGTGAGGGAGTAATGACATGTACAATATTTTAAAAGAGATATGAAATTTACAAAAGTCAGAAGGGCAATGGATGTATTACCCTGGTAAATTCTTTCCCACAGGGTCTTTTTATTCACTGAACCCCGTTTGAATATCTGCTAACCAATCCCCAATACTTAAGAAATTATAGCTAAGGGGGCGGGGGAAGGAGATCCAGGAAAGGGAGTTAAGAACTGTCTGAATATCTAGTTATCAAAATCCTTTTGAGGCACTGAGTTCAGGACTGGGTTTATATCAACAAAGCAGGCAAAAAGAAAGAAGCCGGTGTTCAGATGTAGGGACTGCTCCCCATGTGAGTAACTCTTACTGAAACAGCTTAGTAGAACCCAATGAATAAGACCCAGTGCTTCATGCCAAATCATAGACTAAATCAGGCATCAAGTAATAAATAGACCAATCAGCCAATCAATCAATACAATTAAATGCAAAAACTCCGCTATGTTCTAAAGTAAAAATAAGGTAATTGCAAAATGTCAGTTTTATGTCACCCAGATACTCAAATGGGGTTCAGTGAATAACACTAATGAAGAATTTCTATGTCCACAGCATTCTGCTGTTTAATTCTTAAGGGGGACAAGGATGGAGACAGGATAAAGGAGTAATACAATTTAACTTTGTGTCCTCACCCAAATTTCATCTTGAATTTAATTCCCACATGTCTGGGGGGGGGCCTGGTAGGAGGCGATTAGATCATGGGGGTGGATTTCCCCCTTGCTGTTCTTGTGATAGTGAATTCTCATGAGACCTGGTTGTTTGATAAGTATCTTGTGACTCCCCTGCCCTCATTCTCTCCCCTGCTGCCATGCAAGATGTGCCTTGCTTCCCCTTCCAATTCTGCCACGATTGTAAGTTCCCTGACGCCTCCCTAGCCATGAGGTACTGTAAGTCAATTAAACCTCTTTTCTTTATAAATTACCCAGTCTCAGGTATTTCTTTATAGCAGTATGAAAACAATCTAATATAAGCAGCACATTCCAGAGTGAAGGGAGGAGGTGTAGGTTTTATTGCTAGCTTTGCTACAAATGACCAAGACAAAGGTCAATGAACTTTCTCTGTGAAGGACTAGATAGTAAATATTTCAGGCTTTGCAGACCATATGGTGCCTGTTGCAACTATTCAAGTCTGCTGCTGTAGTGCAAAAGCCATGGTGGACAATATGTAAATGAACGGGCATGACTGCATTCCAATAAAACTTTCTTTATGGACATTGAGATCTGAATTTTTTACATGTCAGAAAATATCATTCTTTTTTCCCCAATCCTTAAAACATAAAAAATCACTCTTAACTCACAGATGATACAAAGAGACACAGTGGCCAGATTTGGCGTCTTGGCGATAGACCAGCCAAGCACTGATCAAGATGATACCTCAATACCACCATAAGGTGGTCAGGTTCATTACTAAAGAAGTGATTTAGATAGCGCATGGTGTGAACTATAAGAGCACCTTAAATATTGGAGTTCCAAGAGAAAACAAGGCTACTGTTGGAACAATTAGGCTGCATGGGGGAAGAGAGAGGCTGTGGCTCATTTGTTAGCTAGAAATGTTATCAGAGGGAGTGATGGGCAAACAATAATAGAGTAGTAAGTTATCTTACTGAGCCAATGTTAACTGAGCACTTACCCCCAGCCAGGCATTGTTCTACACACCCTTTCAATTATTTAAGCTTTACGTCAGTGGAAAGAGATGGTATTTTTCCTGCCACCATCCTGCAAATGGGAGAACTGAGGCAAGAGGAATAAACTAACTTGCCAGAAGACACAGAGCTGATGAGTGGTCGATCCAGAAAGCACTAAGTCATGCTACCCAGAGCTGGGAATTTGGAAAGTGCCATGTCTAAGTATAGATCTGGAATTCAGGGGTTAAATAGTCTGAGCTCCTGTTGGGCCTTCATCCCTTGCCCGCTGCAGGAACCAGCTTCCTGAACTCCGAGAGCCTCACGTACCTCCTCCATGTGACAGAACAATCACTGGATCTACTTTCTAATGTGACATTGACAAATAAATAAACCTATGGCTCATAACTAGTGCCCAATAAATATCGGCTAATACTACCATTAACTATACATTTTCCTAAGTCTTCTCAAACCCATTTGAATCTGGAGCTATTAATACAGTATAATCGTTGCCTCAAAATTCCCTCAGTCTGACTTTGATTTCTCTGAATCTATTATTTGTATCAGGATTTGGCAAATGAGGTCATGGTCACTCCATTTGTAAATTCATAAATATCATGACATTGGAGACAGCAGGCAAAAGTACTGAGGATGTTTTTAGACAGCCCCTGGAAATGTCCCCAGAGTGCACAGGTCATCCCAGACTCTGTTGGGTGTGGAAACATAAGCAAGAACAGCACTGCTTGTAGAATGCAGACTCGATGGGCTCCAAGGGACCTGGAGGTGATTCTCACCTGATCCCTGCCTTCGAGGAGGGTGACATGCAAATTACCCCCAGCAGCACTCTGGAAGTGCAGCCAGTCCCTCAGATGTCTCATCTTGAAAAAGATCCATAGGATCAGCTCAGCAGACTCCATCTTGTTCTGTGAACATCCCTAATTATTTCAGACAGTGGGATTCTCAAGTTTTGAGGATTTTATTTACTTTCCAGTAGCTCTTTATTTTAAAATCAAGATCAGATCCTACCATTGCATACTCCAAGTGCTCCCATTTTAATAACTTCTGGAGACTTTGTGATCTTTAGAACAAGTTCAAATCTCGAATTGTTTTTCCCTCCTGACATTCAGGATCTTTCAAACTCTCATTCTTCTACTTATACAACAGAACTTTATCAGTTTTTATTTCTACCTTTCAGGAATTTTACAAAGCACAGAATCTAGCATCCCTGAAATTGGGATGTACCTTAAAATCAATGGCGTATTTCCAGGACACATTCACAAAACTGTATGCCAAGGAGTGGTGATGACACAGTGGCCATGGCCTTCATGCATATGTACATTGGAGGACCTGTATTGCAAATGGTAGGGTCTCAGAGATAATGGTATCCTGGACAAAATGGTAACTAAGAGATAATGACACAGCATGATTTTAACCCTCAGGACTCAAATAGTTGTGGGAAATGGTGAACCAGTTGGGTTTATTAACATTTCCAAATAGGAGTCAACAATAGACCGGCCAGCTGTCCATAATTGCAAAGCCCACTTAATTGTCCAGCATCAATAATTTTTGTTCTGTTGTGGATTATTTTTGATGGCTAAATCTTTATATTTTATTTCTATTTTTATGTGTTGCATCTTATTTCCCCCATTTTCTTTCTTTTTTTAAAATGTACTTTAAGTTCTGGGGTACATCTGTGGAGCTTGCAGGATTGTTGCATAGGTACACACATACCATGGTGGTTTGCTGTCTCCATCCCCCTGTGACTGACATCAGGCATTTCTCCCAATGTTATCCCTCCCTAACCTCCCCACCCACCACTGTCCCTCCCCTAGCCCCTCAACCCACAACAGACCCTCGTGTGTGATGTTCCCCTCCCTGTGCTCATGTGTTCTCATTGTTCAATACTCGCCTATGAATGAGAACATGCGGTGTTTGGTTTTCTGTTCTTGTGTCCATTTGCTGAGAATGATGGTTTCCAGATTCATCCATGTCCCTACAAAGGACATGAACTTATCCTCTTTTATGGCTGCATAGTATTCCATGGTGTATATGTGCCACATTTTCTTTGTCCAGTCTATCATTGGTGGACATTTGGGTTGGTTCCAGATGTTTGCTATTACAAACAGTGCTGCAGTGAACATAGGTGTGCATGTGTCTTTATAATAAAATGATTTATAATCATTTGGGTATATACCCAGTAATGGGATTGCTGGGTCAAATGAGATTTCTATTTCTAGATCCTTGAGGAATTACCACACTGTCTTCCACAGTGGTTGAACTAATTTGCACTCCCACCAACAGTGTAAAAGTGTTCCTATTTCTCCACATCCTCCCCAGCATCTGTTGTCTCCAGATTTTTCAATGATCACCATTCTAACTGGTGAGAGATGGTATCTCAATGTGGTTTTGATTTGCATTTTTCTAATGACCAGTGATGATGCGCATTTTTTCATATGTTAGTTGGCCTCATAAATGTCTTCTTTTAAAAAGTACAGTAATCAAAACAGCATGGTACTGGTACCGAAACAGAGATATAGACCAATGGAACAGAACAGAGGTCTCGGAGGCAACACAACATATCTACAACCACCTGATCTTTGACGAACCAGATAAAAACAAGCAATGGAGAAAGGATTCCCTGTTTAATAAATGGCGTTGGGAAAACTGGCTAGCCATGTGCAGAAAGCAGAAACTGGACCCCTTCCTGACACCTTACACTAAAATTAACTCCAGATGGATTAAATACTTAAACATAAGACCTAACACCATATCAACCCTAGAAGACAATCTAGGCAAAACCATTCAGGACATAGGTGTAGGCAAGGACTTCATGACCAAAACACCAAAAGCATTGACAACAAAAGCCAAAATAGACAAATGGGACCTAATCAAACTCCACAGCTTCTGCACAGCAAAAGAAACAGTCATTAGAGTGAATCGGCAACCAACAGAATGGGAAAAAATTTTTGCAGTTTACCCATCTGACAAAGGGCTGATATCCAGAACGTACAAAGAACTGAAACAGATTTACAAGAAATAAATAAGCCCATTCAAAAGTGGGCAAAGGATATGAACAGACACTTTACAAAAGAAGACATACACGAGGCCAAGAAACATGAAAAAATGCTCATCATCACTGGTCATCAGAGAAATGCAAATCAAAACAACATTGAGATACCATCTCACGCCAGTTAGAATGGTGCTCATTAAAAAATATGGAGATAACAGATGCTGGAGAGGATGTGGAGAAATAGGAACACTTTTACACTGTTGGTGGGAGTGTAAATTAGTTCAGCCATTGTGGAAGACAGTGCGGCGATTCCTCAAGGACCTAGAAATAGAAATTCCATTTGACCCTGCAATCCCATTACTGGGTATATATCCAAAGGATTACAAATCGTTCTACTATAAGGACACGTGCACACGAATGTTCATTGCAGCACTGTTTACAATGGTGAAGGCCTGGAACCAACCCAAATGTCCATCGATGATAGAATGGACAGGGAAAATGTGGCACATATACACCATGGAATATTATGCAGCCATCAAAAATGATGAGTTTGTGTCCTTTGTAGGGACATGGATGAACCTGGAAACCATCATTCTCAGCAAACTGACAAAAGAGCAGAAGATCAGACACTGCATGTTCTCACTCATAGGTGGGTGTTGAACAATGAGAACACGTGGACACAGGGAGGGGAGCACTACACACTGGGGTCATTTGGGGGGAAATAGGGGAGGGACGGTGGGGGGTGGGGAGTTGGGGAGAGATAGCAAGGGGAGAGATGCCAGATGTAGGTGATGGGGAGGAAGGCAGCAAATCACACTGCCACGTGTGTTCCTATGCAACAATTTTGCATGTTCTTCACATGTACCCCAAAACCTAAAATGCAATAAAATAAATGGGAAAAAAAGTGTCTATTCATATCTTTTGCTCACTTTTGAATGGGTTTGTTTGTTTGTTTCTTATAAATTTGTTTTAGTTCTTTGTAGATTCTGGATATTAGCCCTTTGTCAGATGGGTAGATTGCAAAAATTTTTTCCCATTCTGTTGGTTGCTGGTTCACTCTGATGATAGTTTATTTTGTTGTGCAGAAAATCTTAAGTTTAATTAGATTCCATTTGTGTATTTTGGCTTTTGTTGCCATTGCTTTTGGTGTTTTAGTCATGAAGTCCTTGACCATGCCTATGTCCTAAATGGTTTTGCGTAGATTTTCTTCTAGGGTTTTATGGTGTTCGGTCTTATGTTTAAATCTTTAATCCATGTGGAATTAACTTTAGTGTAAGGTATAAGGAAGGGGTCCAGTTTTAGCTTTCTGCACATGGCTAGCCAGTTTTCCCAACACCATTTATTAAACAGAGAATTCTTTCCCCATTGTTTGTTTTTGTCAGGTTTGTCAAAGATCAGTTGGTTGTAGATGTGTGGTGTTGCCTCCAAGGAGTCTGCTCTGTTCCATTGGTCTATATCTCTGTTTTGGTACCAGTACCATGCTGTTTTGATTACCATAGCCTTGTAGTATAGTTCGAAGTCAGGTAGCATGATGCCTCCAGCTTTGTTCCTTTTGCTTAGGATTGTTTTGGCTATGCGGACTCTCTTTTGGTTCCATATGAAGCTTAAAGTGTTTTTTTTTCCAGTTCTGTGAAGAAGGTCATTGGTAGCTTGATGGGGATAGCATTGAATCTATAAATTACTTTGGGCAATATGGCCATTTTCACAATATCGATTCTTCCTAACCAGGAGCATAAAATGTTTTTCCATCTGTTTGTGTCCTCTCTTATTTCCTTGAGCAGTGGTTTGTAGCTCTCCTTGAAGAGGTCCTTCACATCCTTTGTTAGTTTTATTCCTAGGTAATTTTTCTCTTATTGTGAATGGGAATGTGCTCATGATTTGACTCTCTGTTTGTCTGTTACTAAAATTCTAGTGATTTTTGCACATTTGTATCCTGAGACTTTGCCGAAGTTGCTTATCAGCTTAAGGAGATTTTGGGCTGAGGACGGTGGGATCTTCTAAAGATATAATCATGTTGTCTGCAAATAGAGACAATTTGACTTCCTCTTTTCCTAATTGAATATGCTTTATTTCTTTTTCTTGCCCGATTGCTCTGGCTAGAACTTCCAATACTATGTTGAATAGGAATGGTGAGAGAGGGCATCCTTGTCTAGCGCCAGTTTTCAAAGGGAATGCTTACATTTTTACCCATTCAGTATTATATTGGTTATGAGTTTGTCATAAATAGTTTTTATTATTTTGAGATATGTTCCATCGATACCTAGTTTATTGAGAGTTTTTAGCATAAAGGGCTGTCAAATTTTGTTGAAGGCCTTCTCTGCATCTACTGAGATAATCATGTGGTTTTCGTCTTTGGTTCTGTTTATGTGATGGATTACATTTATAGATTTGCATATGTTGAACCAGCTTTGCAATCCTGGGATGGATCCTACTTGATCATGATGGATAAGCTTTTTGATGTGCTGTTGCATTCCGTTTGCCAGTATTTTTATTGAAGATTTTTGCATCGATATTGGCCTGAAGTTTTCTCTTTTAGTTGTTTCTCTGCCAGGTTTTGGTATCAGGATGATATTGGTCTCGTAAAATGGGTTAGGGAGGATTCCCTCTTTTTGTATTGTTTGGAGTAGTTTTAGAAGGAATGGTATCCATCGGCTGTGAACCTGTCTGGGCCTGGACTTTTTTGGTTGGTAGGGTATTCATTGCTGCCTCAACTTCAGATCTTGTTATTGGTCTATTCAGGGATTCAGCTTCTTCCTGGTTTAGTCTTGGAAGGGTGTAAATGTTCAGGAATTTATCCATTTCTTCCAGGTTTACTGTTTTTTGTGCATAGAGTTGTTTGCAGTAATGTCTGATGGTAATTTGTATTTCTGTGGAATTCATGGTGATGTTATCATTTTTTATTGCATCTATTCAATTCTTCTCTCTTTTTCTTTTTTATTAGTCTGGCTAGTGGTCTGTCTATTTTGTTGATCTTTTCAAAAAATCAGCTCCTAGATTTATCAATTTTTTTGAAGGGTTTTATGTGTCTCTATCTCCTTCAGTTCTGTTCTGATGTTAGTTATTTCTTGTCTTCTGGTAGCTTTTGAAGTTTTTTGATCTTGCTTCTCTAGCTCTTTCAATTTTGATGATAGGGTGTTGATTTTAGATCTTCCATCACTTCTCATGTGGGCATTTATTGCTATAAATTTCTCTCTAGACACTGCTTAAAATGTGTCCCAGAGATTCTGGTATGTTGTGTCTTTGTTCTCATTGGTTTCAAAGAACATTTTTATTTCTGCCCTCATTTCATTGTTTATCCAGTCATCATTCAGGAGCAAGTTGTTCAGTTTCCATGTAGTTGTGCGGTTTTGGGTGAGTTTCTTAATCCTGAGTTCAAATTTGATTGCACTGTGGTCTGAGAGACTGTTATGATTTCTATTCTTTTGAATTTCCTGAGGAGGGATTTACTTCCAATTATGTGGTCAATTTTAGAGTAAGTGTGATGTGGTGCTGAGAAGAATGTATATTCTGTGGAGTTGGGTGGAGAGTTCTGTAGGTGTCTATTAGGTCTGCTTGGTCTAGATCTGTGTTCAAATCCTGGATGTCCTTGTTGATTTTCTTTCTTGTTGATCTGTCTAATATTGGCAGTGGAGTGTTAAAGTCTCCCACTATTATTGTATGGGAGTCTAAGTCCCTTTGTAGGTCATTAAGAACTTGCTTTATGTATCTAGGTGCTCCTGTATTTGTGTCCATATATATTTAGGATAGCTAGCTCTTCTTGCTGCATTGATCCTTTTACCATTATGTAATGCCCTTCTTTGTCTCTTTTGATCTTTGCTGGTTTAAAGTCCATTTTATCAGAGACTACGATTGTAACGATTGTAACTCCTGCTTTTTTTTTTCTCTATATATATGCTTGATAAATCTTCCTCCATCCCTTTGTTTTGAGTCTATGTGTTCTTTTGCAAATGAGATGGGTCTCCCGAACAGTGACGGATCTTGACTTTTTATCCAGTTTGCCAGTCTGTATCTTTTGATTGGGGGATTGAGGCAATTTAAATTTAAGGTTAATATTATTATGTGTGAATTTGATCCTGGCATTTTGTTACTGGCTGGTTGTTTTGCCTGTTAGTTGATGCAGTTTCTTCATTGTGTTGTTGGTTTTTACCATTTGGTATGTTTTTTGCAGAGGCTGGTACTGTTGTTCCTTTCCATGTTTAGTGTTTCCTTTAGAAGCTCTTGTAAGGCAGGTCTGGTGGTGACAAAATCTCTCAGCAATTTCTTGCCAGTAAAAGATTTTATTTCTCCTTCATTTATGAAGCTAGTTTGGCTGGATATGAAATTCTGGGTTGAAAGTTCTTTTCTTTAAGGATGTTGAATATTGGCCCCCACTCTCTTCTGTCTTGTAAGAGTTCTGCCAAGAGATCTGCTGTGAGTCTGATGGGCTTCCCTTTGTGGGAAACCTGACCTTTCTCTTTGGCTGCCCTTAGCATTTTTTCTTCATTTCAATATGGTGAATTTGACAATTATATGCCTTGGTGTTGCTCTTTTTGAGGAATATCTTTGTGGTGTTCTCTGTATTTCCTGGATTTAAATGTTGGCCTGCCTTGCTAGATTGAGGAAGTTCTCCGAAATAACATCCTGAAGAGTGTTTTCTAGCTTGGATTCATTCTTCCCTTCACATTCAGGTACACCAATCAAGCATAGATTAGATCTTTTCGCATAATCCCATATTTCTTGGAGGCTTTGTTCATTTCTTCTCACTCTTTTTTCTCTAATCTTGCCTTCTCATTTTATTTCATTGAGTTGATCTTCAATCTCTGATATCCTTTCTTCTACTTGGTCAATTTGGCTATTGAAACTTGTGTGTGCTTTGTGAAGTTCTCATGCTGTGTTTTTCACCTCCATCAAGTCATTTATGTTCTTCTCTAAGCTGATTATTCTAGTTAGCATATTGTCTAACCATTTTTCAAGGTTTTTAGTTTCTTTGCATTGGGCTAGAACGTGTTCCTTTAGCTCAGAGAAATTCGTTATTACCCACCTTCTGAAATCTGCTTCTATCAATTTCTCAAACTCATTACCCATTCTGTTTTGTTCCCTTGCTGGTGAGTTGTGATCCCTTGGGGAGGAGAGGCATTCTGGCCTTTGATGGTTTCATTCTTTTTGTACTAGTTTCTTCTCATCTTTGTGGATTTATCTACTTTTGATCTTTGAAGTTGGTGATTTCGGATAGGGTCTATGGGTGGACGTCCTTTCTGTTGATATTGAAGCATTTTCTTTTTATTTTTTAGTTTTCCTTCTAACAGTGAGGTACCTCTGCTGTAGGACTGCTGGAGGTCCACTCTAGACCTTTCTTGCCTGGGAATCACCCATCAGGTTTGCAGAACAGCAAGGATTGCTGCCTGATCTTTCCTCTGGTATCTTTGTCCCAGAAGAGTTCCCAACAGGTGTCAGAGTTCTCCTGTATGAGGCATCTTTTTGGTTATACAAGGGTCAGGGAGACACTTTAGGAGGCAGCCTGTCACTTGTCTGCCTTCAGAGGCACTGCTGGGCTGTCATGAACTCAGTCCAGCTGCTGTGTAAGCTTCCTCTGGCTTTTGTTTACACAGGTAGGTTTAGACCCACCTCAGCAATGGTGGATGCTCTTTCCCCCACTGGGCTCGATCAATCCTGGTTGAGCTTGAACTGATGTGCTGGTTGTGAAACTCTCAAGTGAGAGGGCTTCAGTTTTCTGGTCTTCGTGGGGGTGGGACCCGCTGAACCATATCACCTGTCTCCCTGTTTTCAGCTCCCCCTCTTTCTGGGGAGTGGGTAGCTCTGTCCTGCAGGTGCTCTCAGTGCTAGTCAAAACATCCACCTAAATCTATGCTGACAACCTGTGGCACTGGCCGGAGCCACTGCTCAGATCTGTGCTGTTAATTTGTGGTGCTTTTCAGCCTGGTTGAGATCTACTGGTCTGTGGGTTGCAGAGACCATGGGAGAAGCCCGCTATCTAAAGGTATCTAAAGGTAGCTAAACCAGAGTGTTGGAGCAGCAGGGAGGTGGGGGAAGTCCCCAGTCCTCCAGTCACTTGCACTCCCCAGGTGAGGCAGCACCCTCCCCTGCCTTGGTTTGCCCTCCTTGGGCTATACCCACCGTCCAACCACTCCCATTGAAATGAACCTGGTACCTTGTTTGGAAATGAGGCAATCACTCACCTTCTACGTCTCTCTCTCTGGGAACTGTGCTCCAGAGCTGTTCCTATTCAACCATCTTGGCAGAGTCCCCTCTCTTTTGTGGATTCTTTTAAGCAACACTGCATCATCATTCCTGATGGCAGAAAAACACTCTATGAAACAAACACAGACTCTAACTGGAAAAGTGACTCAAGAAAGTTGCAACCTGTGAACAAGTTTTAAGACTATTAAGACCATACCTTCCTTTTTATCACAAGATTATGTGTAATGAAAATCTATGTCTACATAAATCTAATGGATTTCTTTTGTAAGTATAAAATACAATTTCTAAGTAATAAGAGAGAATTGTGCTGTGGCTTTATTATTAATGTTCTTTTTTCTTACCTTTTTATTGGTGGTACTTAAGATGTTGTTTCATCTTACAATTGATGATATCTTAGATTCAATAAAATATGGCTGTGTGCTAATCACAGATTATACTGGGATCAGAGACACCGATGAACAGAGATAGTCCTTGCCCTAAGGACTCAGAATCTACTAAAATAATACCAGTTCCCAGGTCCTCTAGGTATAATTTTCTTGGACTACTCCTTCCTTATTGATGCACATTTACTTATCCTTCAAGGCCCAGGTTAAATCACATCTCCAAAGAGATATTTTCCCAGATAATGCATCATCTCTCATTCTCTGCAGAAATAACAACTTCTTCCTTGGCACCTCTATAGTGTTTTTCTTATAGTCATGGGTACTGGAGCCAGGCACCTTGGTTTAAATCCTGGCATATCCTTTTGCTAGTTCTGTGACATTAGGCAAGATAATTAGGTACACTGAGCCTCAGTATCTTCATCTATATTGTGGATCTATATCTCCTTCTCATCTCATATAGCTGTTCTAAGGATTAAATAAATTAATATGGGTAAGGCACTTAGAAGAGAATATAGTATATGGTAAGCAGATTTGACCATTATCATTCCATAATGTCAGCCTTGATCCCACTGTAATTTAGTTCATTGTGATGTGGGTTTGTGTGTAAGCTCCTGGATCCTGAAATGATGCCTGCTGTCAGTTTCATTTCTCTCTCAGCAGAGAGTATAGCATTTCGCTCAGAGGACAGAGTCACTTATTAAGCCCATCCACAAACATTTGTTAAACAACTAGTATGCATTAGCCATTGTTCTAAGCTCTGACAATAAAGCTCTTAAAAATATGTGTGGAATGAACGAGCTAATAATTATTCACTTTACAAACAGTGGTGTGATAGCCAGAAAACAGACCAAGTACTTGGGATGCGTGAACTCTATGTGTGATCGCTGTCATCTTTGTTTAAACTAACAAATACTTTCCTAGAATTACAACCACCACACCTGATAGAATGGTCTTCTAGACTGCTGTCTGTTCAACTTAACTCCCCTGAGGGGTTATCTCTGATTCATCAGGGCTCATGCCTCTTCGTAATGTTAGAAGTCTCCACTTGCAGTTTTGAGGATTACGATTCCAAGTATTTCAATCTCAGCTGATCTCCAAGGTGTCTCAGCTATGAACCTTGTCTGCAGCCTATACTCTTTCTCAATACTTCCCTGCTGACATAGGCTCAATTTCTTTTTTTGGTTGTTTTTTTGTTTCTCTAGTTCAGCCCTTCTTTCTTGCTATAAAACAAATGTTTGTGTTCCTCCAAATTCATATGTTGAAATCCTAACCCTCAATGTGAGGGTATTTGGATGGGGGGAGAGGCTTTGGGAGGAGGTTAAGTCACGAGGGCAGAGCCTTCAAGAATGAGATTGTCAAAAGAGACCCCAAAGAGCGTGTTTTCCCATTGTACCATGTGAGGATACAGTGAGATGATGGCTATCTATGAACCAGGAAACAGACCCCCCACCAGACACCTAAACTGCCGGTACTTTGATATTGAACTTCTCAGCCTGCAGAACTGTGAGGAATAAATTGCTGTTGATTATAGGCCACTCAGTCTATGGTATTCTGCTATAGCAGCTTGAATTGACTAAGATAGTCCCAAGCATAACTTTCTAGATTACATCTGCCTTCCCTCATAGGCAACCTCTCCAGTTTCTCCTTACCTGACAACAGCTGCAGAAAGGTGATGTGTAGCTGCAGGTGCTGATCACCTAGTATTTCCTAGTCTCCAACTTCTGGGCACGGGATAAGTCTGTTTCGGGAACTTTGTAACAGCTTTGGCCAATGTGTTGTGAACTAAGGAAATATGGCTCACTTCCAGGTAAAGCATCTGTTTGCACGTGAGGACCTTTTAGTTCTCTGTCGTCTTCTGGCCTTGTGACAAGAATAGTCATTGGGCTGAGTTTTGGAGTGAGGAGTCAAGGCATAAAACCCCATTGGACTCATGATGGACTTGGGGCATGAGAAAGGGATAATGATCAGACGCTATTAGTGATGCGTATCTGGGAGTTTCCTAATACCGCTGCAGAGTGGATACAATTGTCCAGACTGCTAAGGGCAGACAACACTTTCTATATCCTTAACCTCTATTTCCCTTTGGCTTATTATAATGACACATTAACTGTCCATATAACATGGATGAAATCCATGTAACATTTTCAGTAAAACATCAGCCAAACATTTTCAGGTCCATGTGGCCTGTGTTGCCAAGTTGTATGCTGATAAACCAGTTTTTGCATTTATTACAATCAATTGGAAAGTAGCAGAAAGCTGTCTAATAGAACTTCTACTGTTTATATAACAGGGCCGGAATTAGGTAATGGTGGCAGGCAACATTATAAGCAATTGTACTGGATGCAAGTTTCACTTAGACTCATTCATGGTGTAGAGTCATTTCCAAATGCTAGGCTCCACTCTGTGTGCAATACCAGCATCTAATATGTCTAAATATATTTCGGTTCAGTGACACCTTAATGGTATACAATAACACTCTGCCTCCCTCTTAGAAAAATGGATACTCTCATTTCTCTAAACATTGGGCCTTTACCTTTAACCATTTCCATTTAAATGCAAATTTCAATCATGTCCACCTTTCTGTGCTCCAACAGGAAAGTACAGAAATAATAGCAGCTTGAATCCAAATTTCAGGAGGCTGGGAACTGCTTCCTACAGGGGTCCTAGACAAGTTTAAATGGCTCTTTTCTGTATGGCTTCACGTTGCTGAGATTAGTCTCTAAAAGAATATTTTGCATTTATTGGGAGGGGTGGCTAAGTCAGAAGAAGGGAGGATGGCTTCCAGAACAGGGGACACAGGGATGGATATCCCAGAAGTGAGTAACACCTTAATGGACCCTGGCTTATATTCTTAGACATGGACCCCCAAAGACAGAATTCAGGGCCCAGGGCCTCCTAAAGGGCTTTGATGTACAATGACTGCATTGAGTTTTCTTCCCTGGGGCAGTCTTACTTTCTCGGCACATAACCTGTGTCATCGTCACCAAGTCCTGAGTTAACGAGTCCATGCTTCCTGGCCTGATGGATCCTACCTCATCTATAGACAGGATTCTCGGGTTCAGGCAAGGCTAGATCAGAAGAACAGTCTCACTAATAGTAGGGGGAGGAGGGGTCTGCATGACTTTGGATCCAAGACACTGGATGGGAAGGGGTTTATTGGGCTAAGTCGTTAGGAGGGCAAAGATGGAGAGTGACAGGCCTTCAGTGTACCACCCAGTGAGAGTGCCAGGCCCCCAGTGATGAGAGCTGCTTGACCTCAGAAGCATCTGGAAGTTTGGCTTTTCTAGGAAAGGACATGGATTCAGGATCTAGACTGCCTGGGTTCCAATCAGGCAGTTTCATTTTCCAGATGTGAGACCATGAACAAACCTGTTTACTTGTTTCTGAGATTTTGCAAACGCAGAGCTAAAAACAGTAGTTACACTCATGGAGCCATAACAAGGACGAATGTGCTGATGACTCAGGTACACGGCTCAGGGCAGTGCTTGCTCCCCTGCAAGTGTGCAGGGAGAGCTGGGTAGGATCCAGTGTAGAGGATGAAGGGGCAAGAGGTCATGGTATTTGCCCTTCTGCTTTATCACATGGTGGCCTGAAAGATTTCCTCGTGTTCAGCAGTGAAATCCTTCAAGTTGAAAGACTTTCCCTAAAGACAAGCTGTTGTTACAAAGGCCCGGGTTGTCCTAAGATCAGAGAAAGGCCCTTGAGGAAGCATACCCAGTAGGAGATGGGCTCTGACTTACTGTTGGAAGCAAAGAAGAAAAGTGAGTTTGTGGAACAAGCAAGCCCTAGATTGAGGCTTCTTGGTCTTGACAGTTGCTATTCAGAAACTGTATGACATTGTCATCATGAATTGATAGAATTTTATTTAACATTCTTCTCCCTACTGGGAAGGTGAGCTGTGTCTCACTAAAACCTCCAGAGTGGCTGTAGTTTGCATTGATAAAAAAATGAGGTCAAGGCCAAGAGAGGTGAATCCCTGAGCAGGGCTGGTTGAACAGCTCTGAGGTTTATCTCTGCTTCAGGGCTATACCCTTGAACAGGAGTAGAAGCAAAATATGAGGAAGACCTCAGAAGACCTGTCTACAGTCAGAGAGGATGCACCAGGCCATGTCCTGTGAGATGGAAGGGAAGGAAGGATGCCTAGCATGGAGGGCAGAGTCTCCTAAACAGCCTCTTTCTGGAAGATTCGCTTTATGGGATGCAGCCAAGAGTGGCAGAACTGAGCACACTGGGAGGATAAAGGGCGAGGAAGGCAAGATTTTCCAATCATTTGGATTTTGTATCAAGATCAAAGAAGCTGTCTACCAGGTGATGAGCACCGTTTCAACAGGGAGATGCAAGGCACTTCCTGCTTTACATGGGAGATGACTGAAGTGGACATAGGGTTGCTAATGGGATCAGGATTTTCAGATTGCCTCCCTGAGGGAAGCTTCCTGCTTCTGTATATCTCAGGGGCTAAGGAATTGCCATGAAGATGTTATTCCCTTAAGAGCCAGCAAAGGGAGTTTCTGATTCTAAAGGCAGGTAGGTGAGTTCTTTCCTTCTAAAGAAACACTTGAATATGAGAGTCAGAGATGCAGGGAGATGGTGGCAAAGGAAAGAGGGACTTGTTGCCCTGGGACCAGCTGGTTCAGCAATACTTGTCATGCATCCGGGACTTCCCTGGAGGAGGAGAAATTACTTCCACAGCCTCCACTGGAACTGGACTGAGGCTGTGTGAGGAAGAGAACATGAAACCTGTGATCTGTCACTCCCACAGCCAGTTTGCTTTTTATCAAGGCAAGGCACTGTGGGAGCTTTCCAAAGAGTGGATTCGTGGCCAGATGAGGTGGCTCTCATCTGTAATCCCAGCACTTTGGGATATAACAAGATCACTGCCCAAATGCTTCTAAGCATAAAGCCCACTGTCTAAACCTCAGCCCTCTTCAAACCCAGTGCCTATGCATGGGGAGAATAAAGAAGGAAACTGAGCCCAGGTGAAATGTGGAGCTGAATCAGGTACCTGGAACCACATAATTATGACCTGGAATGCAAGTGGAGGTAAAGGTTTTACTTAGAGGCTGTTATGCACAAGTGTCTTTGTCAGCAGTTCCTGCATAGGGCTTGAAGTTTGATTGAGGAGGGTTTTGGGTTTTGCTACTTAGCGTGCTATCAAAGTGAGAGGAACATACATGTGAAAGACTAGCAACGGGAGGAAAAAGAGCCACTGAACACCAAAAAACAGACCAATAATCACAGAAAAGCAAAATGGAGAAAAATAGAAGAATATTTAGCTCGATGGAGTTTCTTCATGAGGTTACAAAGTTTTAAGAGAAATGGGTCTGATTCAGAAAGCCTGGAACAGAGGCCTGGAGTTACAGGCTTCCTATGAGCTCACTCAAGGCATGATTAGATTGACATATAGATGAATGGATGAATTTATGTATGTGCTCATAAACATACTTCCTCCCTCCCATTGTCACCATCATCACAGCCACACCAGCTCTTCCCTCTTCCTGAGGTGCTCCTCTGTGATGTTCACTATTGGATGTCTCCCTCTCATCACTTGGCTTCAGCTCCGATGTCTCATTGCCCTCAGAAAGCTTCCTCCTCCACCTGTGGCCCCATCACTTGTTGCTTGCTATCACCACACCTTGGCTCACTTAAGTGGTGCGTGCTTGATATTTACTGTCTGTTTCCACACTCCTTAATGGAATATCAGCCATAACAAAGCAGTAAGTATGGCGATCTTGTTGACTTTCATTTGTCCAGAAACTAGGCAGTGCCTGACACATGGTGGGTGCTCAAGAACTATCGATAGAAATTATAAACTATTGATAGAATTTAGAATCGCAGGTCAAATTCAGACCAAAAGCCAGTTTATCAACCTCACATAGCTACTACTTGCAGAGAAGGGAGACCATCCCCGGCCTTGGTTCTTTATAAACTTTGTTGCAAATTCTTGTGTTGCTTTTGTAAGACAGATGCCATTAGCCAAAGATTATGGATTAACAACCTCAAAACACATGCTCATGCACACGCATACACATGCGTGCGTGCACACACACAGCCACACACATACACTTATTTGGTTTTCTGCTAGGCAAAACTCCTGTGGATCTCAGAAAGTCCCCAGAAATGTCACAGCGGAGGTCTTAACTTTGTGGGCTAGCCTGAGCTGGTGAAGAATCCAGGGCACAGGGGACAAGCAGGACTGATGTTTAAGAACATCTCCTTTCCGGGGCCAGCTCCAGCTTCCCAGGGCCAGGAAAGTGCGCCGCACGATGGGGCTCACTCCCAGCAGACAGCGTCCTAACCAGAGTCAGATGTTTCAGCCACAGGAGACATGCCAGTCCCTGTACATTTGGGAGAACTTGAAAGAATTCTGGAAGAGCCATAAACTTTGAACTGGAGCCTTTTATCAACCTGTAATTTATCATGGTCTCTGAATTACTTTGACTAGAGAAGTTGTAATCCACATGCATTGGAAATTCGGTCTGCCCAGGCCTGCTTTTCATGACAAGAGTGGTTCTTGATGCATGTGATTTAACTTAAAGAGATTCCACGTGGTGGCGACTTGTCTCTACACCCTTTGCCCCTGTGCTGGTCATGCTCATTCATTCAGCAGACATTCTCAGACCAGTTCCACACTGCCATGTCTCACATTTGCTTACAGACAGACAGGGAGGGAAGACAGTTCTACTCCAAAGGCACTTGGCATGCAATGAAAAAAACAGAGAAGCAGACAATTACATTTAGTGTGATAAATGCCAGGAGGGAGTCTTGCGAGGCCCCCAAGTAAGGGCATCTGAACTTTTCCAAAGACCTTGGAATACAGAGCCACCTTGTTCACCTAGGTAACTAAACCTAAGGCATCAGAGAAGTCTGCCTGGAAAAGGCAATGCCTCTTCTGAGACTTAAGAGCCTTCAGAAAGCAAGGGCAGTATAAAGCCCTAAAGATGATAAAGTGAAATGGTGAGGAACTAAAATTAGCTAGGTGTGGCTTAAACTATAGCAGGTGACAGTGTAGGCATGTTGCTAGAGGCTGGCATATAGGAGGACCTCTTCTCTAAGCTCCAGACACATCCCAGGGACCTGCTTGGCCTCTGCATTTGGTTGGATGATGGGCCAACTCCAACCTAACATGGCCAAAATGGAACTCTCGCCTCGCTTCCGTGACCATACTTCTTCTCCCAAGCCTGCCTCATGTCACTTCTTCCCCATCTTGCCCCATGGCTCCACCATGTGTCCATTTGTTCAGGCCCTAACTCTGGAAGTTAAACTTGCCTCTTCTCTTCCCTTAAACTCCCTCAGCTGGTCCATCAGTGAGTCCTGCTGGTCTTACCTTCAAAGCACACCCAAATCTGTTTACATATCACCACCTTACTCTACCACCCTAGCCCAAGCTTCTGTCTGCTCTTGCCAACTTCCTGTAGGTATTTCCTATATAGGACTCTGGAGTCCTTACCAGCAGGAATGATGACACAGTCATCTAGTGTCCCCAGCACTGAACACAACTGCTTGGATACATGTCTACTTGTGCACATTTGAAACTATTTGCAAGTCATAAAAAATGTTCAGTTTGCCTTCAGTCCTTTCTCATACATGTTTGGTAAAGGCAGAGTAAACAGCGTAAATGACAAATCCTCTCAATTTGGAGATATCCCTGTGCACCAGCTCCTATACCCTGTGCTATGGACAAGAGTGTTCAGGGACCAAGACATGGTCTTTGACCTTATGGAGCTTAGAGTCTGGTGGACAAGGCCGGCAGAGGAACAGCCAGTCGTAACAGAGTAGGAAAGGACTCTGATGAAGGTCATTGTGGGTGATGGAAGGCTCGGCTCAGGGGTACCTAATGTGCCTTTGAGGAGGTGAATCAGCTGAAATAGTGAAGGTTCTTGGGGCGGGAGATGCAGTGGCAGTGTGAGCTTTGGAGAAGACTCTGCAGTGATCATTTTAAATTTCTTTAGTGAAGATGACCACACAAGTCATTTGCGTTTTGTGTCAGTGTGATCCTTAGTACCCGTCCTCCTTCTCACTTTTACGATCTCAAGTGTCCCTGTATGAACAATACATTTGATGGCCACCCTACTTGTAGAAGAATATTGTCACTACCAAGGCGCCTACCAGAATGACAGGAAGAGCTTTGTCCCAAGCCACAGTGGACTAAAGTGGAGCCCTTCAGTTTGAAAAAGTTCCCTAAGTAATCCTAAGGCCATGTCCACTCTGCTGTGCACCAGCACTCACTGAACTGGGGACCACTCACACACACTGACCAGCTACTATGTGCAAAGCATCCACGAAGCACTTTCAGATGCAACAGCCCAGGGACCTGAGAGCTCTTTACATTGCAGATGAAGAAACAGGACTTAAGTCAGTTTTTACAAGGCCACAAACTTAGCCCACACTAGAACCAGCATAATCTGGATTCCAGAGTTTGTTCACTTTTCTTATACTCTGTTGATGCTCATTTTGGCCCTTTCTGAGACAGCTAGAAATCAGGACCAAGTGAGTTTGTTCATATGACGCGGGTTTATTTCTTTAGTCTTTCTTACTAATTTTGCTTTGATTGTTAGCACTCTTCCTCCTCCATATGTGTCTCTAAAGGAAATTTCAAGCCTGTGGACATCAGCCTGATTCTGGTTACCAACTACCACTTGGCTCATGGTAAAACCTACACATACCTTTCCAGTTTTGAGGACAGTAGTTTATTTGGACTCTATTTGCTTGTTTCATTTCAGGAGATGTGATGGTTAAAACGGAATGTCAACTTGATTGGACTGAAAAATGCAAACTATTGTTCCTAGGGTGTGTCTGTGACGGTGTTACCAAAGGAGACTGACATTTGAGTCAGTGGGCTGGGAGACGCAGACCCACCCTTAATCTGCATGGGCACCATCTAGTCAGCTGCTAGCATGGCAGAATAAAGCACATAGAAGAAAGTGGAACGAGCAGACTCGCTGAGTCTCCTGGCCTTCATGTTTCTCCCGTGCTGAACGCTTCCTGCCCTCGAACATTGCATTCCAATTTCTTCAGCTTTTGGACTCTTGGACTTACACCAGTGATTTGCCAGGGATTCTCAGGCTTTTGGCCACAGACTGAAGGCTGCACTGCTGTCTTCCTTACTTTTGAGGGTTTGGAACTTGGACTGACTTCCTTCCTCCTGAGCTTGCAGATGGCGTATTGTAGAAGTTCACCTTGTGACTGTGTGAGTTAATACTCCTTAATAAACTCCCTTTCATATATATTATACATCTATCTTATTAGTTCTGTCCCTCTAGAAAATGCTGACTAATACAGGAGAGACAAAATTTAGGTTTTGTTCTGCATTGCTGACTCCCCATTCAAGCCAGCAAGAAAGCTGGCCCTAAAGGAAGTTGTACAAGACATGTAAGTTCCCTTCAGTTGCTGACCTTCAAGCTGTCTCTGCAGCCTGCTTCTAAGCTTTCAGAACCTGTTCAACAGCACTGTGTCATGCATCCACCACTACAAAACATGCACCTGCTAAGCCGAAGTGTAATAAGCACACTGTGCTTTATTGCATGCCTGCTAAGCACCTGGTACTCAGCAAATAACCTTACAGGGCAGAAAATGATATTTCATGAGGTTTCTACATTGAGGACAATGAAAGGATGCAGTGACTTGTTTTAGAAGGTCATAGTAAGTTGGGTGTGGAATTAAGGCATACACCAAGAGTTGCCTAATTCCCATCCTGTGCCTTTTGTTTCACATCAGACTACTTCCGTCTCTCCATGAAAGGGAAGAACTCTGCACAATGAAACAGAAAAAACCTTGGATTCAAAGTGTTTGCAGTCAAAAGGGCAGATAGAATTACCTCCCTGGCAGAGGTGGTAACACAGGCCGAGGCACAGTGGAGGAGCTCTCCTGGTCTGTTTTGGAGATGAGCACATTATCTATTTACCCAGAGTGCTGCATGTATGCACTGTTAGGATGTCCACGCATGTGTGTATGTTTGCTTGTCCGTGTACATGTGTGTACATGTTTGCACGGCATGACTAAGTTTCAGAAAATTAAGTTGCAACCTAATACTGGAAAAACTAAGCACCATGTTAAGCAGCATGTGTTTTTCTGTATTTTTAATAAAGAGCCAATGATGATTTTTTTTTACCCCGAAATGTGATTAGGTTGAGAAACTACCAGTAAGGTGACTGTTTTCCCCACTGAATCCCCATTCCAACCTTCATTCTGGGACTTATTTAATTTGCCCTTGTATGGACAATTCTAAGCAGTCCATAGCATTCATTTATGTAGTCAACAAGCATTTAGTGAATACCTACGTGATGCCAGATACTGTTTTACTTCAGTATTAACAGTTGCAATCTAATAAGGAAGATATAAATGTGAATAGAGCATTGCAAAACAGCATTTCGGAGTTGATACAGACAAAAGATGGGATATTATCGGCACATAAAGAGCTATCAAGTAAACCTGGAGGTTCACTGAAACTTCTTTGAAGAGCTGTTGCATAGGCTGAATCTCACAGGATGACTAGGAGTTAACCAAGGAATGCCGGGAATGTGCCGAGGAGAGGAAACTGAACGGAGAAGTCAGTGGGGAGAAGCAGAGGTTGGGGTAATGGCAGAAGTATTTACTGTTTACAATAGCAAAGACCTGGAACCAACCCAAATGCCCATCGACGATAGACTGGATAGGGAAAATGTGGCACATATACACCATGGAATATTATGCAGCCATCAAAAACGATGAGTTTGGGTCCTTTGTAGGGACATGGATGAACCTGGAAACCATCATTCTCAGCAAACTGACAGAAGAGCAGAAGATCAAACACCGCATGTTCTCACTCATAGGCGGGTGTTGAACAATGAGAACACATGGACACAGGGAGGGGAGCACTACACACTGGGGTCATTTGGGGGGAAATAGGGGAGGGACGGTGGGGGGTGGGAAGCTGGGGAGAGATAGCAAGGGGAGAGATGCCAGATGTAGGTGATGGGGAGGAAGGCAGCAAATCACACTGCCACGTGTGTTCCTATGCAACAATTTTGCATGTTCTTCACATGTACCCCAAAACCTAAAATGCAATAAAATAAATGGGATAAAAAAAAAAAAGAAGTATTTATCGGTCACTGAAAAGTCAGGTGCTTCCCTTTGTAGGTAGGCAGGGCCACGGGGCTACTTCTAGCCAATAGGCTGCAAGTGGAAGTGTTGTGTGTCTCTTCCAGGCTCCAGCATTTACAAGCTGATGTGAAAATCTCAGCCCTCTACTCCCTGCTACTCCACTCACGGAGGCCGCATATGGAGATCACAGCAACCTGGATCACTGAGTCGCCGCATGAAGGACATTTTCCTTGGAAAGTCTCCCAATGTGTGTAAGAGTTTGGGTGAAGTTATTGAGATGCTGAGGTTTACTTTATGACCGGAGCCTAGTATAGTCTATTCTAACTAGTACAGCAGATGTTGGGATTCAAACGAGTTTGACATTGCCAAAGGATGAAAAGCAATGCAGATGAAGGAGTACCTGAAAACACCTTATCTAAATTCCACCTTCTTGAACCCATTACTTCCCAACTGATGTTAAAATTTCCTCTTCATTCTTCCCATTGAGAGGAAATGGTGTTTGAAGCATCTGACCATGCAATTTCAGCAAAACTGAAAAAATGCACCACTTATTTCCACTTTATTTTTCATCGTCATCTTAGCTTACAAATCTTAATCAGACCTGTAGTTGGATCTGAGCCTTAGCCAGCCAGTTCTCATTCCAGGGCACAGGGAATTTTCTTTGTTCACTGCTGAATCACAGGAGCCTAAAACTATGTATCTCATGAAGAAAGTATTTAATAAATAGTTATTGATTAAGCATCCCAAGGAAAAGATGAACATAGGTGTAACTGGAGAGAGGAGGGTCACACTGCAAGGTCTGAAGACTCATGTTGATGCCCCAGATGAAAGACTTTGAGTCAGTGCCCCCATCTCTCTGAGCCTTGGTGTTCACATCCACCAAATGAGAATTAATGTCTACCTCCCAAGTTTAAAACTTGACTATTTTACGAAGGTGAAAGATTTCCCAATTCTGCCAGTACCTTAATCTTGGACTTGTAGCCTCCAGAAATGTGAAAAAATAAATTTCTGTTGTCTAAGCTGCCCAGTGTGTAGTATTTTGTTATGGAAGCCCTCACAAAGTAATCTACCCACCAACATAAACTAACATGAACTGTGCAGTCATTCAACAAACATACTGAACACCTTCCAAATATACGTGTGACTTTGGTAGGCTAGGTTCTGGACAGAAAAGATAAATTATATAAGATTTTTTTTTATTCTAAAGGAAAATTATTGTCTGCGTTTGTGCATGGTCCTGTCCTGATAAAACTGATGTAAGATGATATGAGATGATATAATATGACAATTGAGTTCACTCATTCAATAAGTATTTATCCATACTTCTCTCTCTCTCT
>NW_016107367.1:5721842-5726194 GCF_001604975.1 Cebus imitator | reverse complement strand
AGACGGAGTCTTGCTTTGTCCCCAGGCTGGAGTGCAATGGCGCGATCTTGGCTCACTGAAACCTCCAACTCCCAGCTTCAAGTGATTCTCCTGCCTCAGCCTCCTGAGTACCTGGGATTACAGGTGTGCGCCACCACACTCAGCTAATTTTTGTATTTTTCGTAGAGATGATGGTTTCACCACGTTGGCCAAAATGGTCTCAATCTCTTGTTTGACCTCGTGATCCGCCCACCTCAGCCTCCCAAAGTGCTGGGATTACAGATGTAAGCCACCGTGCCAGGACTTAGCCATACTTCTTAAGGCACAGGCATTACAGAAACGAGAGAGTGATGCAGTGACTCTGATCCCCAGACTGCTGACAGCCCCATAGAGCTAATAATTAGAGTCAAGGCCTTGGACTGAAACTTCGTAGGCTCAAATCCCAGCTCGGCCACCTGTTAGCTCTGTGCGTATATACAGGGTCTCTGGACTATTTTCTTTTCTGCTTTTCAAACTGTCAAAAGGATATTGAAGAGTCTCGACTGCAAAAGTTTTCTGTGAGGATGTTGTAGAACTGTGCCTGTAGGAAGCTCAAGCTGGTGGGTGCTCTGTTCTTATTTGCAGAGTAAGGAGGGGCTGTAATTTAGCACACAAAGGCAGTGCTGGAAGCAGTGTCCTTAAAATTACTTTTGAATGTTCATGCAAAAGACATTTGCAGACACAAGGCCATACCAGTCAAGGGATGAGGAAAATGGCCCTGAGAAGAATCAGTCTTCAGAAGGCCAGTGGTCCACCTATCCAACCTCTTTGGGTTTCAGTTTTCTAGACTGAAAAATAGAAATTGTATTTTCCACAGGCTGAGATATGGTATCAGAATCTGGGGATGAACTATCATTACTCTTGCACTTTACATAGGCGTAAACTGAAGCAAGAATGTGAGTGAGTAGGCCCAGGTCACTTAGCTGCTAAATGTCAGAGCACCTGTGCTGTGTGCTTTTTGTTTTGTTTTTGAGACAAATTCTGATTGTCACCCAGGCAGGAGTGCAGTGGTGCAAACATGGCTCACTATAACCTTTACTTCTGGGCTCAGGTGATCCTCTTGCCTCAGCCTCCCAGGTAGCTGGGATGACAGGCATGTTGCCAGTTAATTTTTTTTTCTTTTAGTTTAATGTCACATAGGGAAGGAGTCTTGCTATGTTGTCCAGGCTTGTCTCTTGGGCTCAAGTGATCCTCCCACCCTGGCCTTTGAAAGTGCTGGGATGACAGGAGTAAGCCACCATACCTGGCCTGTGCTGTTTTGATTCCAGAATCCACACTTTTGACTGCTAATGGGCTGGGAGAAATGAACTGCAGTTTCTAAGGTGTTAACAGGAAAAACTGGGCATGTAGAATCTCAGGGGAGGTCAGGGAAAAGGATGGGAACGGCCTTCGATTATGGGAGAATGTTTATTAATGCACAGGGGATGAGCTCTGAGGATCCTCTAGAACACTGATTCTCTCAGCCCTCCCATTTCTGCGGACACGTGGCCCCACCCTCTTCCACTTCTCCTGCCAAGTAGGATGTGCCTTTGATGCACAGGGATCGGCTCTGCCCATATGCCGTGTGCTGCACAGACAAGAGAGAGAAGTCTCTAGAATCTGCCAGCATCCCTCCAGGAAAGCCTGGTGTTGTGCTCACCATTCCTGGTTTCTTTTGTTAGTCTCAGAATAGTGACTTAGAACAATGACATTCATTTCACAATTATCATTCTTTTTTGCACACTAGCTGAGAAGTAATGGAATTATGACACTCCACTTTTGAGGCAGGGCTGACAGCTGAGCGTGGACGTGGACGCTGGCCTCTTGGCGGAAACACGGCTATGACAGCCTTCACCATGGCCCAGGGTAACACCTTCCCACCTTCCACTCAGTTTTGCTTGTGTGCTTGTTTGGTTTTGGTTAGAGAACAAAACCATTGAAAGATTGGTGAATGTATATTTTTTTAATATTCTCATTAAAATAACCCCTGACTCCCAGCTCATTAAAGGCGTCATGTTGGCAAAGATTCCCTTAGGACCTGAAATGTTGTTTCTGACTTCATTGCATATGGAGGTAAATTAGTGTGATCTGTATAACTTACTGAGGAATTTGCAATTTTAGATTCAAACGTGTCCCATCTGTTCGGCCTGGCCTCTTCTTCTGCCCCAGGGCCTGAGACAACACCTTTTCATCCTCTCTGTCTGCTATGGGATTTGATGCTGTGTCTTGTTATTGATGTTCCTTTAGAAACTAAAGATGTCCTTAAGACTCCGCTCAAACTTGGCCCTCTTCTTTACTGGGTTGAATAGTGTTTTCTCAAATGTTTATGTCCAACCAGAACCGTGGAAAGTGAGTTGATTTGGAAATAGGTTCTTTGAGGTGTGAACAAATAAAGGCAGGCCTTATTGGATTAGCAGAGATAGGCTCTAATCCACTGGCTGGTGGCCTTATAAGGAGAGGGACGTTTTGAGACAGAGACTTGCTCGCTCAGAGGTCAGGTGACAGAAAGACAGATGTAGGGAACGCCGTTTGAAGATGGAAGGTGAGTCTGCAAGATGGGAATGCTACGGACAGCCAGAAAACCAGCAGCTCCTGGCAGAGAGCGGTGGGGCAGATCCCTCGGCCCGTGCTAGAACCAATCCTGTGGATGCCTTGATCTCAAACTTTTCTCCACAACTTTCAGACAATAAATTCCAATTGTTTTCAGACACCCAGTTTATGGCTGTTGGTTACAGCAATCCTAGGAAACGAATGCGTCTTCTCACCACCTAATGGCAGTGACCTTTGGTCTCTGACTGGCATTCTTAATACTTTACAGGTTCAGCTCTTCCTGGGAGGTCAGCACTGCTCAATGGCCTGCCTCTAAACCGCTGAAGAAACTGAGGCAACATTCCTTCCCTCTGAGCCACAGCCTTGACAAACCATAACACTCTGCGTTTCTTTGTGTGTCCCTCTCTGAATATATTTACCCACCCTCCTGTTACTTGCAACTTATTTCAGCCAACACCCAAGAGCCCTTACGATGTGTCAAGCATCAGGCACAGTGGAAGTAAATCTGGTGTCTGGAAACGTTTATCATAGTGCAGGTCCCTTCTGACACCACAGAGGGAACGCTACAGCCCTTCCTCCCTATATCTGGCACAGCAGTCTAAAATCAAAGGTCTAATGACCATGATTTAGACATTGATGTGGTTTCACCATTCTGTTTTAATCATGAGTGTATTTGCAAGATGCCATGAAGAGCTTCTAATGCAGTGACAATGGTCAGAGGTGGAGTAGAAAAATACAGCACTCTGTTCCTTGTAAGCTTAGGATAACTCCATTTTCCCACGGCCTGTTAGTAGTCAGGCTTCTAGATCAGATGTAATGATGGGGCAGGTTCCAGGTAATGTACGTTCCCCCCAATTCAGATATAGGATGGGTCTTTCTTTCAGGCCTTTAGGCCACACAGAGAGAGCTCTCATGCACTTCAGGGTTTGAGAGGGCATCCTTCCTAAACGGCTGTCAGGATAGGAGCTGTGTAGACTGTGAGAGAGGCAGGGCAGAGAGGGGCTGAGGTTAGATGAACCCACAGGTAGGCTGGTGTTTGGAGACAGAGCCAGGTGGAGATCAGAAAGAGTCTTCTACCAGGTAGACAGTTGTGTGTCTGAAAGTGGTGACAGGTGGCACAGGCCAGTGACAAACAGATAGCTTGTCTAGGGGTTGGGTCTTGAGTAGGATTTGGTTGGCAGGAAGATCCTGAGAATGGGAGATCTGTGAGTGGTCCATGAATAGGATCTAGGCAAGTGGACAGGCATTCAGGAGGGGAGAGCTGCTGATGGGCGGGTGGCCTCCAGCTAGACGACAGAATGTGGGGCAGTAAAGAGATAGGCAATAGATAGAAAGACTCTCAGGTGAGAGGGCTCTCCATCTGGCAGCCCAGGCCCTGCCTAGATTCCAAGACCCAAGAGATCAGTCCCTGCTCACAATGGTAACCCACTCAGTAAAAGAATTTTAAGGGCTACCATACAGGACTAGAGGGAAGTTACAAGATTGCAGTGTAGAATTTAGGAAAAGGGCGACAACTTGGGAAGATGCAAAAGGGAGCCTTCAGAAGGACATGGGGGAGCCAGCATCCAGGTTGGTCCTGGGCTTGGTCTCTTGAGACTCTGCCCAGAATCTTAAATCTAGTGGGGGCAGATGAAAGTCAAGTAGACAGAGTTTAGGGAACAGTGGAGCAAAGTGACTCATCCAGTTAGGCTAGTCCTGCTTCTGAGACCTCCTACTGAGAGTCCGTCTCTGCAGGAGAGCAGGAAGGAGAATGAGAAGGTGGCTGCACCTCCAGTGTCTCAGTGGCTTCTGATAGAGACATTGTA
>NW_016107367.1:5689019-5721732 GCF_001604975.1 Cebus imitator | reverse complement strand
TTAAAAAAAAAAAAAAACAAAAAACACCCAGAAATAAATAACAGAGAAAATAAGTCGCATTAACTCCTTTGTAATTCTAAGGTCATAAGACTATTAAATGTATATGTTCCTATAAGCCTCCGAGGGTTAAAGCTCAGCCCCAAAAGGGAGGCCATGGCAGGATATTAAAAGTTCAGTGAGATGCAGTTTCAGAGGTGTTAACATTTGACAACCAGAAGCAACAGTAGCCTCAAACTTTTAATCTGAAACAGACAATAAATGATGGACAACTAAGTTGCTTGCTTAGAGCAAGGCTCTTACCGCAGGGATGTCCGAGAAGAGGAGAAATTAGATCTCGATGCTAGGATGGGATATGAGCTAGCAAAACACTTGGCCTAGTCTTCTTAGCCTTAAAATGTAGTTTTGTGGCCAGATGACAATAATGAATAGAAACAACCAGCCTAGTGCTGAAGCCATGGTGAGTACTGATGGTAGCTGCATACAGTGGGCATCAGTGTGGGTGTTATCACATTTTTGCCAACATTAAGTAATTTCTAAAACCAGGAAGGCTCAGACGGGCTGTGTTCTGTAACATGCCAAGTGATTCTTGCTATCGTATTCATTAAACTTTCTGTAATAATTTGATTTCACCAAACTTCAACATTTGGTGGAACAGCTCACAGTAAATAAGCCTGACTCAGATTGTTCTAATGAAATCACCCTTATATTAAAGGGGTTTCAGTGTCATTTCTGGGATGCATCCAGGTGGTTGATTTCTAAGTAAGAAGGAAGGGGGTTTTGATGTGTCCAAAATTCAATTGAGGGAGTGGATGGCAAGATGGCCAAATAGGAACAGCTCCGGTCTGTAACTCCCAGCAAGATCAATGCAGAAGGCGGGTGATTTCTGCATTTCCAATTGAGGTACCTGGCTCACTGGGATTGGTTGGACAATGGGTGCAGCCCACGGAGGGTGAACCGAAGCAGGGTGGGGCATTGCCTCACCCAGGAGGAACAAGGGGTCAAGAAACTCCCTCCCCTAGCCAAGGGAAGCCATGAGGGACAGTCCATTCAGCCCAGATACTATGCTTTCCCCATGGTCTTTGCAACTCATGGACCAGGAGATTTCCTCTGTTACCTACCCCACCAGGGCCCTGGGTTTTAAGAACAAAACCGGGTGGCCATTTCGGCAGACACTGATCCAGCTGAAGGAGTTTTTTTTTCATATCCCAGTAGCCCCTAGAATGCCAGCAAGACAGAACTGTTCACCATCCCAGAAAGGAGGCTGAAACCAGGGAGCAAAGTGGTCTTGCTAAGGAGATGTTACCCGCATGGAGCCCAGAAAGCTAAGATCCATTGGCTTGAAATTCTTGCTGTCAGCACAGCAGTCTGATGTCAACCTGGGATGTTTGAGCTTGGTGGAGGCAGGGGCATTCACCATTACTGAGTTTTGAGTAGGCAGTTTCCCCCTCACAGTGTAAACAAAGCTGCAAGGAAGTTTGAACTGAGTGGAGCACATCACAGCTTGGTAAAGCCACTCTGACTGCCTCTCTAGGTTCCTCCTTTCTGGTAGGACATCTCTGAAAGAAAGGCAGCAGCCCCCAGTCAGGGTCTTACAGATAAATTTCCCATCTCCATGGGACAGAGCACCTCAGGGAAGAGGCAGCTATGGGTGCAGCTTCAGCAGACTTAAACATTCCTATCTGCTGGCTCTGAAGAGAGCAGCAGATTTCCCAGAACAGTGCTCAAGCTCTGCTAAGGGACAGACTGCTTCCTCAAGTGGGCCCCTGACCCCCATGCCTCTTGAATGGGAGACACTTCCCAGCAGGGTCCAAAAGACACCTCATACAGGAGAGCTCCAGCTCAGCCAGCATCTGGTGGGTGCCTTTTTGGGACAAAGCTTCCAGAGGAAAGAACAGGCAGCAATCATTGCTGTTCCGCAGCCTCCATTGGTGATATCCAGGCAAAGAAGGTCTGGAGTGGAGCTCCAGCAAACTTCAGCAGACCTGCAGCAGAGGGACCTTACCATTAGAAGGAAAACTAATAAACAGAAAGAAATAACATCAACAGCAACAAAAAGTATGACCACACAGAAACCCTATCCAAAGGCCACCAACATCAGAGACTAAAGGTAGATAAATCCACAAAGATGAGGGAAAACCAGCACAAAAAGGCTGAAAATTTCAAAAACCAGAACATCTCTTCTCCTCCAATGAATCACAACTCCTTGCCAGCAAGAGAACAAAACTGGATGGAGAATGAGCTTGACAAATTGACAGAAGTAGACTTCAGAAGGTGGGTAATAAGAAACTCTTCTGAGTTAAAGGAGTATGTTCTATCCCAATTCAAGAAAGCTAAGAACCTTGAAAAAAGATGGGAGGAATTGCTAACTAGAATAAGAAGTTTAGAGAAAAACGAAAAACATAAATGATCTGATGGAGCTGAAAAACAGCATGAGAACTTTATGAAGCTTAAAGAAGTATCAATAGCTAAATCAATCAAGTGAAAGAAAGGGTATCAGAGATTGAAGATCAACTTAATGAAATAAAGCATGAAGACAAGATTAGAGAAAAAAGAATGAAAAGATATGAACAAAGCCTCCAAGAAATATGGGACTATGTGAAAAGTCCAAACCTACATTTGATTGGTGTACCTGAAAGTGACAGGAAGAAAACACACTTCAGGATATTATCCAAGAGAACTTTCCCAACCTAGCAAGACAGGCCAACATTCAAATTCAGGAAATACAGAGAACACCACAAAGATACTCCTTGAGAAGAGCAACCCCAAGGCACATAATCATCAGATTCACTAAAGTTGAAATGAATGAAAAATTGTTAAGGGAAGCCAGAGAGAAAGGTTGGGTTACCCACAAAGGGAAGCCCATGAGACTAACAGAGGACCTCTCTGTAGAAACCCTACCAGCTGGAAGAGAGTGGGTGCCAACATGCAACATTCTTAAAGAAAATAATTTTCAACCCAGAATTTTATAACCAGCCAAACTAAGCTTCATAAGTAAAGGAGAAATAAAATCCTTTATAGACAAGCAAATGCTGAGGTTTGTTGTCACCACCAGGCCTGCCTTACAAGAGCTCCTGAAGGAATCACTAAATATGGAAAGAAAAAAACAGTACCAGCCAATGCAAAAACATATCAAATTGTACAGACCATTGACACCATGAAGAAACTGCATCAACTAATGGGCAAAATAACATCATAATGACAGGACCAAATTCACACATAACAATATTAACCTTAAAGGTAAATGAGCTAAATGCCCCAATTAAAAGACACAGGCTGGCAAATTGGATAGAGTCAAGACCCATTGGTGTGCTGTATTCAGAAGATGCATCTCATGTGCAAAGACATACATAGGCTCAAAATAAAGGGTTGGAGAAATATTTACCAAGCAAATAGAAAGCAAAACAAAAAAAGGTCAAGGTTTGCGATCCTAGTGTCTGAAAAAACAGACTTTAAACCAACAAAGAACAAAAGAAGGGCATTATGTAATGGCAAAGGGATCAATGCAACAAGAAGAGCTAACTATTCTAAATATATATGTAACCAATACAGGAGCAGCCAGATTCATAAAGCAAATTCTTAGAGACCTATAAAAAGACTTAGACTCCCACACAATAATAGTAGGAGACTTTAACACCCCACTGTCAATATTAGACAGATCAATGAGACAGAAAATTAACAAGGACATTCAGGACATGAACTCAGCTCTGGACCAAGTGGACCTAACAGACATCTACAGAATTCTCCACCCCAAATCAACAGGATATACATTCTTCTCAGCACCGCATCACATTTATTCTAAAATCAACCACATAATTGGAAGTAAAACATTCTTCAGCAAATGCAAAAGAATGGAAATAAAACAAACAGTCTCTCAGGCCACAGTGCAATCAAATTAGACCTCGGGATTAAAAAACTTACTCAAAACCACGCAACTACATGGAAATTGAACAACCTTCTCCAGAATGATTATGGGTTAAGTAACAAAATTCAGGCAGAAATAAATAAATTCTTTGAAACCAATGAGAACAAAGATTCAATGTCTCAGAATCTCTGGGACACAGCTAAAGCAGTGTTTAGAGGGAAATTTATAGCAATAAATGCCCACAGGAGAAGACAGGAAAGATATAAAACTAGCACCTTAACGTTGCAATTAAAAGAACTAGAGAAGCAACAGCAGACATATTTAAAAGCTAGCAGAATAGGAGAAATAAGTAAGGTCAGAGCAGAATTGAAGGAAATAGAGACACAAAAAACTCTTCAAAAAAATCAATGAATCCAGGAGCTGGGTTTTTTTTTTTTTTTTTTTTTTTTTTTTTTTTAGGTTAACAAAATAGACCACTAGATAATAAATAACAAAAGAGAGAAGAATCAAATAAACAAAATAAAAAATGATAAAGGGATATCACCATTGATCCTACAAAAATACAAACTACCATCAGAGAATACTATAAACACCTATACACAAATAAACTAGAAAGTCTAGAATAAATGGATAAATTCCTGGACACATACACCCTCCCAAGACTAAACCAGGAATAAGTTGAATCCCTGAATAGACCAATAGCAAGTTCTGAAATTGAGGCAGTAATTAATAGTCTACTTATCAAAACAAAACAAAACAAAACAACAACAACAACAACAAAAACAAACAATAAAAACACCGAAGACCAGATGGATTCACAGCCGAATTCTACCAGAGGTATAAAGAGAAGCTGGTACCTACTATTCCTTCTGAAACTATTCCAAACAATAGAAAAAGAGGGACTCCTCCATAACTCATTTTATGAGGCCAGCATCATCCCGATACCAAACCTGGCAGAGACACAACAAAAAAAGAAAATTTCAGACCAATATCCCTGATGAACATCAATGTGAAATACTCAATAAAATAATGCAAACCAAATCCAGCAGCCATCAAAAAGCTTATCCACCATGATCAAGTTGTCTTCATCCCTGGGATGCAAGGCTGGTTCAGCATATGTAAATCAGCAAATGTAATCCATGACATAAACAGAACCAATGACAAAAACCACATGATTATCTCAATCAATGCAGGAGAGGTCTTCAATGAAATTCAACAACACTTCATACTAAAAACTCTCAATAAACTAGGTATTAATAGAACATATCTCAAAATAATAAGAGCCATTTATGAAAAACCTAGAGCTAACATCACACTGAATGGGCAAAAGCTGGAAGCATTCACTTTGAAAACTGGCACAAGACAAGGATACCCTCTCTCACCACTCCTATCCAACATAGTATTGGAAGTTCTGGCCAGGGCAATCAGCCAAGAGAAAGATATAAAGGATATTCAAATAGAAAGAGGGGAAGTCAAATTGTCTCTGTTTGCAGATGACATGATTATATATTTAGAATGTCCCATCATCTCAGCCCCAAATCTCCTTAAGCTGATAAGCAATTTCAACAAAGTCTCAGGATACAAAATCAATGTGCGAAAATCACAAGCATTCCTATACGCCAATAATAAATAAACAGAGTGAAAAATCATGAGTGAACTCCCATTAACAATTGCTACAACGAGAATACAATACCTAGGAATACAACTTACAAGGGTTGTGGAAGAATATCTTCAAGGAGAGCTACAAAAAACTATTCAAGGAAATAAGAGACGACACAAACAAATGGAAAAACATTTCATCCTCATGGATAGAAAGTATCAGTATTGTGAAAATAGCTATACTGCCCCAAGTAATTTATAGATTCAATGCTCTTCTCACCCTGTGGACTAAACCCCTGGACAATTAGGCACCATCAATTTTATTACATTACATTCAATGCTACCATTGACTTTCTTCACAGAATTAGAAAAAAACTACTTTAAATTTCATTTGTAACCAAAAAAGAGCCCACATAGCCAAGACAATCCTAAGCAAAATGAACAAAGCTGGAAGTATCACTCTACCTGACTTCAAACTATACTACAAGGCTATAGTAAACAAAATAGCATGGTACTTGTACCATAACAGATATACAGAACAATGGAACAAAACAGAGGCCTCAGAAATAAGGCCACACATCTATAACCATCTGATCTTTAACAAATCTGACAAAAACAGGCAATGAGGAAAGGACTACCTATTTAATAAATGATGTTGGGAAAACTGGCTGGCTGTATGCAGAAAACTAAAACTGGACGTCTTCCTTACACCTTATACAAAAATTAACTCAAGATTGATTCAATACTTAAATATAAGACATAAAATCATAAAAACCCTAAAGGAAAACCTAGGCAATATCATTCAGGAGACAGGCATCGGCATAGACTTCATGACTAAAACACCAAAAGCAATGGCCAAAATTGACAAATGGGATCTGATTAAACTAAAGTGTTTCTGCACAGCAAAAGAAACTATCATCAGAGTGAACAAGCAACCTACAGAATGGGAGAAAATTTTTGCAATCTATCCATCTGACAAAAGGCTAATATCCAGAATCTATAAGGAACTTAAACAATTTATAAGAAAAAAACAACAATCCCATTAAAAAGTGAGAGAAAGATAAGGACAAACACTTCTTAAAAAAAGACATTTATGCAGCCAGCAAACATATGAAAGAAAAGCTCATCATCACTGGTCATTAGAGAAATGCACATCAAAACCACAATGAGATACCACCTCACACCAGTTAGAATGGCGATCATTAAAAGGTCAGGAAACAACAGATGCTGGAGAGGATGTAGAGAAATAGGAGCACTTTTACACTGTTGGTGGGAGTGCAAATTAGTTCAACCATTGTGGAAGACAATGTGGCGATTTGTCAAGAATTTAGAACCAGAAATACCATTTGACCCAGCAACCTCATTACTGGGTATATACCCAAAGGATTATAAATCATTCTGCTATAAAGACACATGCACATGTATGTTTATTTCAGCACTATTCACAATGGCAAAGACTTGGAACCAACTCAAATGCCCATCAATGGTAGATGGATAAAGAAAATGTGGCACATATACACCATGAAATACTATGCAGCCATAAAAAAGATGAGTTAATGTCCTTTGCAGGGACATGGATGAAACTGGAAACCGTCATTCTCAGCAAACCAACACAGGAAGAGAAAACCAAACACCACATGCTCTCATTCATAAGTGTGAATTGAATAATGAGAACTCATGGACACAGGGAGTAGAACATCACACACTGGGGCCTGTTGGAGGATGGTGGGTTAATGGAGGGAGAGCATTAAGAGAAATACCTAAGGTAGATGATGGGTTGATGGGTGCAGGAAACCACTATGGCATGTATATACCTATGTAGCCAACCTGCACGCTCTGAACATGTATCCCAGAACTTAAGGTATAATAACAATAATAAAAAAAAGAAATTTAAATGAGGCCCAAGAGAACTGTGGGAGAGTACAAGGGACCCACTTTTCCAGCAAGCTTTCTGGGTGTTGACTTCTGTGCATATATAAACATTATTCATTGCTAGCTGCTCTTGGATTGTTTAATGTGTGTGTTGTTCCCAAGTAAGATTCTGAGGTTTTAGAAGGCAGGGTGTAGCTTCAATATGTTAGGTAATTGTCATGTCACTCACTCATTCACTCATGCTTTCGTTCCTTCATTCACTTGTTCATCCATGCTTCTATTCCTTCCTTTTTAGTACTGAGAAGCTCAGACTGTGGGGTGGTATAAAGCCTGACATGGACTCCATCTCTACTCCTCCTCTTACTGTGTAATTTGGGAATTTCATGCCACTTCTGTGTACCTGCTTCTTCATCAGTAAAATAAGACACAAGCTAGTATCTAGTTCAAATGATTCTATGATAAGAAAGGTAAATAGATAAACAAAATCCCTCAAGCAAAGTAAGCATTAATAAATATTAACTGTTATTATCATTGTATCCTTTTAATTAGTGATATCTCTGTGTGTCAAACATAGTGTTTTGTGCTGAAAGAGAAAGCATGGATAAGGTGGCCTTGACCCTCAAGGAGCACATATTCTAGTGAGAGAAACTGATTTACAAAGAAGTTGTGGCACATTGTGTAAGTCACTAGCATGTATTAAACATTTTCTATTGCCAGATACTCTTCTATACATGTCATGTACATGTGAAATATATGTCATTATTTCATATATATGTGAAATGTCATTTCCTATATTTGTTGTATACATCTGTATGTATGATATATAATATATATATTTACAGGTATCAACCAATTTAATTCTTACTCCAGAGGAAAATTCCAGAGGACAAAAAAAATCTCGCTTTGACAGGTAAGTCAATGAAGTCAAGGCATCTATAGAACTTTTTTTTCTTATTAGTTTTGGTTTGTTTGAGCCCATGACTGTTGTTTGCAAAACGCTTTACAGTTTTCAATTAAAATTTTCAATTTGTTTCCCATCTTTATTCATCTGTTCCTCACAAGAAGCCTGTAGCATAAAGGTGGTTGTTATTTTTATATGCACTTTGCAGGCAAAAACGCTGAGGTATGAGGAGTCCAGGTAGCAAGTTCAAGGTCACTGGAGCTAACACAGGTCCTATGTGTTAGGACCTCTCCATATCCACAACCATCACCTGAGTCTTTGTCTGAGATGCAACCAGATAGAAAGGCAGAGCCACACCTTCCTGGGGTCATAAGAGTTATGCTTGACCTTGACAGCAGAGTACTCATTACTTTAACCTTTTCCAGCTCATGCAGCCCATTCTGTTCTTCCTATATTTAATTTGTTACTGTCTTTGCATTTCCATTGCTTTTCTTGCTGGAGCTCCCTACTGTATTCTCTGGTGGTTTCTGATCATTTTTCTCCAGATAGGTTTGTTTGCATGATTTTCAAGCTGCATCTCATTTTTAACTCATAATTCTAGCTTCGATGAGTTCCCTGCGTTATGCTTTTCACTTTGATCGCGCTCCCAGGCCATTATGATTTAGGATATTCTTGGCTTACCTCATTAACCTGCTCTCAATTAATTAATGGTGCTGCAGAAACTGACCACACCCTTCTCACTTCATACCCTGTGGACTAAACTCCTGGACAATTAGGCACCATCAATTTTATTACATTTAGGCTGCTTCTCAATCCACGTTACAGTCGGGCAACTGTGCTCATCTGCATT
Organism: Cebus imitator; assembly: GCF_001604975.1. Lineage (NCBI taxonomy): Eukaryota > Metazoa > Chordata > Mammalia > Primates > Cebidae > Cebus > Cebus imitator. The sequence continues at coordinate 5,712,648 of NW_016107367.1, read as the reverse complement.
CCTTTGGTGAGTGCCAATTTCAAGAGATGGAAGTTCACGTGTTCCTCTGCCTCCTTCATCTGGTTTTATAAACCTATCAAAAGGGAAGCATTTCTCCCCCATAGCACATGTTATTATTTATAGGTCCAGACACATTATTATTGCATGTTATGGTTCTGGATCTTTCAAATGTTTCTTGTATTCTTTGTTCTGTTGTTTCTCTTATTAGAAATTGTCCTTTGATTTACTGCCTGGGATTGTTCTTTCTTTTCTTGAACATTTACTGGCTGTCAGGCATCTGGTGCAAAGCCCTGTGTCTTCAAGGGCACAGAAAAGGGCAAGACCCATAAGAAAGCAATCCTACGACAAAGAACATGGACAAACTGACTTTTCCCATCTGACCATGTGAATTTACCAAACACTTACCAATACTGGTCAGTATGAGCAGTATTCACGTGTAGAATTACACTTTGTGTAACAGCCCAGCAGGCAAGATCCATCAATCCTCCCATTTAAACAAGGCTAAAAGAACTTACGCGACTTGCTCAAAGTTAAAAAGTGCTGGTCGGGCATGGTGACTCATGCCTGTAATCCCAGCACTTTGGGAGTGTGAGCAGGGTGGATTATTTGAGGTTAGGAATTCAAGAGAAGCTGGCCAACATGGCAAAACCCCTTCTCTACTAAAAACACAAAAATTAGGTGGGCAAGATGGCAGGCGCTTGTAATCCCAGCTACCTGGGAGGTTGAGGCAAGAGAATCGCTTAAATCTGGGAGGCGGAGGTTGCAGTGAGCTGAGATCATGCCACAGCACTGAAGCCTGGGCTACCATAGAGCAAAATAAAATAAAATAAAACAAAATAAAATAGAATAAAATATAAAAAGTACTGAAGCCAGGACTTGGGCTCAAGTCTCGTTCTAATGCACATGCTTTCAACTTTCAGATGGTTCTAGTCCCTGCGTCACCCTGTTCAGATGCACAGAAATCTTGTGTTGTCCCTGACGATACTCTTGCTCAGCCTTCCCTCTGCAGAGATGGCTTTGACAGCCCCATGCCTACAGTCTCCAGTTTCTCTTCCGAGCTGTGCTCAGGTCAGGTATCAAATGCCCTTTGCATTAGGGACTCCACCAGCACACCTCATGGAATTTTTAAAGTTTAGCATATAGTAGATTTAATGGTCAAAACACTAGGATGGGAAAAGAGATTGAAATTGGACTTGAGACCATCAGTCCAAGAGGCACTGCTTTTAGTTACATGATCCTAGAACAACCTGCCTACTTTGGGCATTGTCAGATTGGCTAAATCATATTTCTAATCTTGGTTGTCTACGCCATAAGCAGGGATGGTGGTGGTGGTAGGGGTGTTAATGAGGGGAAGGTTGTAATGTGTGCTGTGAACTCTAAAGTGTTCACATGGTAAACTCCAGGGCACAATGTAAGCATCCCTTTATTCAAAGCAATATTGAAATATAGTCATGGTTCTGTGACGATCTGCAGATCTTCTTTACAGGTATTGTTTAATCCCAAAGCTGTAACCTTATAATTTAAAGCCCTCAAGTAAGACCTTCTTACTGGGATGTTCCCCAGGTGACTTGAACTTGACAAATCCAGTCTGAACCCCCAGCTCCTCTCTCCGCTCCATCATCTTCAGTACTGCCTGTCTCAAAAATGAGCGTCATTATCAGCCCAGACTCTGAAGTTAAAAACCTTTTCCTCACTTCCCATGTGGATCACAAATTGTGTGTGGAAAATGCCTTTTAGAGCCCTTCCCCTCTCTGTCCAAAGTCCACCCTCTTGGGTGAAGACTTTGGCATTTTTCACCCGGTATCTTGGTTTCCTGGCCTGCTCTCCTCCATCTATTGGTAACCCACTCACGGTCTTTGTAGACCTCAAATCAGTTACTGTCATGCTGTTTCCAGATCCATCCTTCATGCTCAGCTGCCCTCCAGAGAGATCCCAAGTTCTCCAACAGGGAGGCTCTCTCATTCCTGGTCTAGGCAGACCTAACATCCAGGCTTGTCTCAGGCAAATCCATGCCTGCACCTTATTCCTCAGGAGCCTTCCTCAGCAGAGCGAGGAGGAGCTCTGCATATAATGCTGCTTCCATCTCCAAGGCTGCCTCACTTCCCTTGCTCAGGGGACTAACTCTCAGTATCCTCAAGACCCATTCATGTGTCACCCTATGAATGATGCCTTCTATGTCCCTGAACCAGTCTTTCCTCTCCAGGGGCGTGTGTGTGTATGTATATGTATATGTACATGCACATGTACATGTCTATGTCTATGTCTATGTATATTTGTATGTGTATGTATATGTGTGTATATATATGTGTATGTGTGTGTATATATATGTATGTATTACTCAGGCTCAAAACATTATATATATGGACAAATTATATATACATATATATATATAAAAACTCAGTCTCAAAAAAGTTTTACATATATGTATGTATGTGTGTATATATATATACATAAAACTTTTTTGAGACAGAGTTTTGCTCTTGTTGCCCAGGCTGGAGTGTAATGGTGCAATCTTGGCTCATCACAACCTTCACCTCCTGGGTTCAAGTGATTATCTTGTCTCAGCTTCCCAAGTAGCTGGTATTACAGGCATGTGCCACCACACCCGGCTAATTCTGTTATTTTTAGTAGAGACGGGGTTTCTCCATGTTGGTCAGGCTGGTCTTGAACTCCCAACCTCAGGCCATTGGCCCACTTTGGCCTCCCAAAGTGCTGGGATTATGGGCATGAGGCACCACTCTCGGCTTTCTCTAGGTATTTTTTACCGCCACCACTTACATATTCATTCAAATTCCGTGCATTCATTCGTGAATGTTCACTGAGCCAGACCTGCAGAAAGTGCTAGGTATGGAGGTGAGAGGCCATCCTTTAAAGGGCTCAAAGTATCAGTGGGGAGATAGGTGAGATCACAAAGCCTGAGAGCACAACGTGAGAGGCGCATGTCCTACCTGCTCAGGTTCTAGGTCTCTTCAGATACAGCTCAGTCATCAGCTAACCCCTCTGAACTGTGTGCTGTGTGATATGTATATACTTTTTGCAAGCAACTTTGAAAAACCATGATGAAGTATAGACAGAAAAGATGGCAGATTCTAGTACCAACTGGAAAGTGAGCGAGTTGGGTGCTGTGAGGAAAGTGGAATCTCTGAACCTGGACCTTTCTTGAGAAATTTGGTAAGCCCTGGACCTAGAGGCAACAGGACACAATGGGCACACACTAACGTGGGCATCGGAGCCCTGGTTCTGGGTCCTGGTGGGAGTCCCATCATCAGGTCCCATCATTAGACTCTTTGGCCTGATAAGATAATTAGATTCTGTCGTAGGCATTGTCCAGTGGCTTCTGCACTGTAAATATTTTATGACTCTCTCAAAACCTGAATGATCAAAGAGTCATGTATGCAAACCCTTGATCTTGGCTGAACAGATTCTCTACTCCCTAATTATTTCTGACAATGCTTTTAAATAATAATGTTTTCCAATTAAAAAATACTTTCCTTACCTCTTTTTTTTCACTTTTGATTTGAAAAATATCTTAATTTTAGGTTCTTGTATTTCTAGCCTGTTTTCATCACAGAACAGTCAGATTTGCAGCTCAGGAGTTGCGCTGCCCCCCTTCTTGATAGGTGGCCAATTGATGTTCTCATCCTAAATCTGCTCTCTGGATTGCCTTTTCCATACTTAGAGAGGGAGGGAGCATTGTTATTAGTAGCAGAAGCAGTGACTGCATTCATCTGTGAACCTCTGAAGAGCAGGAACAGTGTCCTTTTCTTCCAGAAAACACCCCTAGTACTAAGGTCTAAGGATGGTAGCTGACACCCATAAAGGCTCAATCAGTATTTGGTGAGTGAACGGGTGAATTACCGAATGTATTAATAGAAGCCATTTCAATCTACAATGTATAGTGAGCATTTACGTCTTTAAAATATTGTTTCTGTTTATTTAATGTGAGACTGCTTATTTGTTTTCCCACCTGGTGCTAAGCAGTTAACAGGCAATCACTCATTTCTTTTGATTAACCACAAACCCGTGTACTATTGTTATCTCCATGCTAGGGATGAGAAAACTAAGACTTAGATAAATTCAATACTTTTCCTAAGAACCTTGAAACGAGAGTCCGCGCTGCGGCCACTTCCTCCTCAGCTACCCCTTTGTTACCTTCCAGTTTGGATCCCGCCCCTATTGTTCTTATAAAACTGCTAGCTCCAGAGTTCCCAGTGGCCTTTGTTTAGGAATTTGGCTTACCTGCTAGTCAAGGGAGACCGAACTTTAAGAATGCATTAGATTCTTAGGGCAGCCATAACAAAGTAGGTCATAAACTCGGTGGCTCAAAACAACAGAAATTTCTTCTCCCACAGCTCTAGAGGTTGGAAGTCTGAAAACAAGGTCTTGGCAGGGCCATGCTTTACTTCCAGCTGTTACCAGATGTCTTAGTTGCTTTTTTGTTCCTTATAACAGGATACCTGCAACTAGGTCATTTATAAAGAAAGGACATTATTTTTTTATAGCAATGGAGGCTGAGAAGTCCAAGGTCAGAGGACCATATCTGCTGAGGGCCCTCTTGCTGCTGGGAACACTGTAGAGTCTCATGGTAGCACGGGACATCACATGATGAGGAAGTGGAGCATGCTAGCCCAGATATCTTTTCCTCCTAATATAAAGCCACCATGTCCCCTCCCAGAATAATCCATTAACCCGTTAATCCATCAATGAATTAATCCATTCATGAGGGCAGACCGATCACCTCTTGAAGGCCATCTCTACCTCTCCATACTGCTACCTTGGGGATTAAATTTCAACACGAATTTTGGAGGGGACAAGTCTTCACACCATAGCATCATCAGCCGTTGGCATTTCTTGGCTTGCTGTTGCATAAATCAAATCTCTACCTCCTCTGTCTTCTAAATGTGTTCCCCTTCTCTGTGTGTGTCTGCCTTCAAATTCTTCTCTTCCTGTTAAGAATACAGTCATCCTGGAGTACGGTCCACTCTCATAATCTCATCTCAATTTGATTGCATTGGGAAACACCCTAATTTCAAATGAGGTCATATTCATAGGGACCAGAATTTAGGGACTTCAACATCTGTGTTATTTTTGTGTGTGTGTGTGAGGACACATTGAAGCCCCTGATGAACATTGATACACATAAAGTTCTCTTCACATGCATAAATAACTCAGGAGGTGGCCATCTGGGGCCCCACGATATCAGAAGGAGCCTAGGCTTCCTCCCCTTCCTGTTCCACTGTTGCCTTCATGTGCCTTTCATCCCGAAGGCCCCCTTAGGGGGTGGGATGGCTGCTGCACACCAGCCTTCGTGTCTGCTCATTAGACCTCAGGAAAGAGAAAGAAAGAAAGTTAGAAGGGAGGCAGGGAAGGAGGAAGAAGTAAAGGAACGAAGAAAAGGTGGTTTTATGATGTGAATGTCCCCTCCCAAAACTCATGTTGAAACTTGGTCCCACAATGTGGTATTGTTGAGAACTGTGTCCTTTAAGAAGTGATTGGATCATGAGGCTCTGTTTTTATGAATGGATTTGTTTATGGATTACAGGATTGATGGATTAATGAATGGGTTATTATGGGAGGGGGCCTCGTGGATTTATAAGATGAAGAAGAGAGACCTGAGCTGGCATACCCAGCCCCCTGGCCATGTGATGTCCTGTACCACCTCAGGACTCTGCAGAGTCCCCACCAGCAAGAAGGCCCTCACCAGATGCAGCCCCTTGACCTGGGACTTCTCAGCCTCCAGAACTATAAAAAATAGATGCATTTTCTCTACAATTACCCAGATTCAGGTATTATGTTATATGAAACAGAAAATAGACTCACACATGTGGAAAGAAGGAAGGAGGAAAGGTTATGAGTATCCTCTTGGCTGGACCACTCCCCTTCAACATCTGGATAACTCCCAAGGGCTACTATAATACAGCATCGCAAATCCCAGTGGCTTAAACAACAGAAATTCATTGCCACAGTCCTAGAGGCTAGAGATCCAAGGTCAAGGTGTAGGCAGGGTTGATTTATTTCTGAGATGTCTCTCCTTGGCTTCTAATGGCTACTTTATTTTGCTGTGTTTTCCTCTATGTGGGTCTGTGATCAAATCTTCCTATTATAAGGACACCAGTCACATTGGATTAAGACCCACTGTAATGCCTTACTTTAACTTAATCACTTTTTAAAAGACTTTTATCTTTAAGAAGCCACATTCTGGCTGAGCACCGTGGCTCATGCCTGTAATTCCAGCACTTTGGGAGGCTAAGGCAGGTGGATCACCTGAGGTCAGGAGTTTGAGATCAGCCAAATGATGAAACGCTATGTCTACTAAAAATACAAAAGTTAGCCTGGCATGGTGGTGGGTGCCTGCCATCCAAGCTACTTGGGATGCTGAGGCATGAGGATTTCTTGAACCCATAAGGCGGAGTTTGCAGTGAGCTGAGAGTGCACCACTGAATTCCAGCCTGGGCAAGAGAGCAAGATTCTGTCTCAAAAAAATAAGTAAGTAAATAAATAAAAAGCCACATTCTGAGATATTGGGTATTAAGACTTCAACGTATGAATTTGGTGGGGAGTGGGAGTAGGCACAGTTCAGGCCACAGCAACATCCATCTAAGTCCCATATAACACTTCCTCTCACATCCCTTTGGTCAGAACTTAAATGACCACACCTATGTGCTGAAAAGGCTAGAGAATAGACTATTTGCTGGGCTGTGGATTCTTTCTTCTCACCAGGAAAATGAGGAGAATAAACATAATGCACCAAACTTTCACAAGAGAAATCACGCGGTTCCCACTCCTGTGTTCATCCTCTAAACATCTCTGCAACACCGGGCTGCTGGTCATTATCTCCTAAAACTCCCACTGTGACAGTCCCCTCACCAGGCCCTCTATGGTTTGTTCACCCCCATGATCTTACGCAGGGAGGCATTGAATTCTGGCACTAGCCCAACCAGCCCATGAGTCCTAGGGAACCACTAGGCACAGTGAGTGGGCAGAGCACCCCTTGGCTTTAGCTCTGACCCATGCCAGGTGGGAGCAGAGGCCCTATGGTGTGGGTGAGCCTTGAAGCTGGAGGTTTCCTGTCTCACTCAGTCCCCAAAGCCGAACAGTATATCTGGCCTCCTGCTATGTTCTGGGCGGTTCAGGAATCTTCGATGTGTTCATTTTGTAACCCAAGGATTAGCAGCTTGACTCCAGGCATCCGTGTCAACACAAACCCTTCCTACATAAACACGCAGTATCATCTCAGCATCCCTAGTGCCAGGAGCGACACCTGTGAGCATGTGCCATACTCCTGGGAGATGGAGTGAGCTGCGGTGACCCTGGAGCTCTCCTCCTCCTCCAGTGAACGACCACATGGTGTGTCTGGTACATTTTTCAAAGCCCTCCCTTTCCCAACGTAGTCACAGAAAAATGCTTTGTAGGCTTGGGTCCTGCTGCTTCTGGGGCCTCATGTTCCCACTCGGTGAGATGGATTTTCCCAAGGCTCTCACCTCTCCACTCTTCTCTCTCTCAAGGATCTCATCCATCAACAAATCTTTAATGTTCAAGACCATGGAGAGAGTGCACATAGGGACCACCCTCTGCCCCAGGTTCTCTACCAAGTTCCCACCTGCCTTTCCAGGTTCCTCGTGGACACCTGCTTGGGAAGCTCCATCTGCCCTGAGGCCAGCAAGCCCATCCCAACTCTTTATCTTCCTTGGAGCAGCTTCTTCTGAATCCTGGGGGCTCCTTTGGTAACAGAACATGATGCTTGTCAGTGAGGATCTGAGAGCAAGACTGTCTGTGTTCAAATCCCTGTGCTACCACACAGTAGCTCTCTGAGTTTGAATAAGATGCTTGACCATTCTGTGAACGCTATTTTCATCTATAAGCATTTAAGGAGAGTCTCTGTCGGAAGAATCACCATCTCCTAAGAATATTGTGCTTATTTGGGCATGGTGGTGGGTGCCTGTAGTCCCAGCTGCTGGGGAGGCTGAGGCAGAAGAATCTCTCAAACCTGGGAAACAGAGAGCCATGTGCCGAGATCGTGCCACTGCACTCCAGCCTGGGTGACACAGCGAGACTCTGTCTCAAACAAACAAACAAAATAATATTGTGCTTATTTATTTATTTATTTATTTGAGACAAAGCTTTGCTCTTGTTTCCCAGGCTGGCGTGCAATGGCATGATCTGAGCTCATCACAATCTCCCCCTCCCAGGTTCATGCAATTCTCCTTCCTCAGATTCCCAAATAGCTAGGATTACAGGCATGCGCCACCACGCCCAGCTAATTCTGTATTTTTTTAGTAGACATAGGGTTTCTCCATGTTGGTCAGGCTGGTCTTGAACTCCTGACCTCAGGTGATCCACCTGCTTCGGCCTCCTGAAGTGCTGGGGATTACAGGCGTGAACCACTGCACCGGTCTTGTGCTTCTTATTTTGAAAGCTAAGAGTTTAATTTCAACCTTCTTGTCTGGGCATTCACAGCCCTCTATATTGTCCTAACTGGATCTATTTTGGTCTGCCGTGAATACTCTACACTAGCAGCTCTTCTACCTGGCATCCCCTCCTCTCCTCTTCCCACAGCCACACATTTAAATCCCATGGACTCTTCAATATTTCAAATGACCTGCTTCCACAGGTGTCGGTGTTCCTCCCATGCAGTCATTGTCTCTCCTTCTTCTGAACCATCTCCAACCCCTCTCCCCACCATACCTGAAACACCTGTTACCTCTACCATACCTTGGCCCAGACACATTTGTGTAGCTACCTGATCCCCTTGCCCTGGCCAGCAGCCATCCACCTCAGTGTGGTGATAGATAGGTGTTTAGTCACTAATAACAAAGAACTCACGTTTGTGATTAATTTATTTTTTTAGAAAATCAAGCCATCTCATGTTAGGATGCAATGCCTTCACTCTCATTCAGTTGCATGCCACTTGCCTTGCTTGGAAGGATGGAGTTCCAGAAGCCCAGTGGGAAGGCAATTGTGCCAAACTCAGTCACAAGAGTTGGTCCTGTGTGAAAGCCATCGAGCTTCAGTCTCAGCAGAAAGCAATCAGCATGTACAAGGAGCCCCTGCAGGACTGGTGTACATGGTGGGCAGCACAGATGAAGTCCTCTGGGCCTCATTCCGGCTTCCTGCCACCTGCCACTCACAGCCACTTGTGCCACAAGTCCTGGCCCGGAAGTCATCACTCACCACCACCTTCTGCACATCTTATGCCCTGGAAAGACTAAACCACTTGTACTTATCTCCCCTGAAACATTTTAATGAAGCAGTTGATTTATTTAAAAACTCCATAAAATAGCTCTGGAATATCTTATATTTACCGAGCTAATAATTACAAAAACAATATCAAAAGAAGTTACCATTTACTGATTAGCACCTGAATGTCAGGCAGCCCACTAAGTTTCTATTTCCCTTTATCTTCAAAACTGCACAACAATTTAGGGGGTCAGAGTACTATTATGCCCACTTTTTTTGGACAAGGACTTTGTCAGGGAAGACATCAGTTGTATAGAAAGAGTTAGCAGCACCCACACTACTTAAATTATTTGTTTGGTTTTTGTTTTTAAGAGACGGGGTCTCATTCTGTTGCTCAGACTGAAGTGCAGTGGCACGATCATAGTGCAATGCAGCCTCAGAGTTCTGAGCTTAAATAATCCTCTCACCAAAAACTCCTGAGTAGCTGGGACACAGGCATGCACCACCATGCCTAGCTAATTATTTTTGTATAGTTTTTGTAGAGACGGGGGTCTGCTTTGTTGCCTAGGTTGGTCTTGAACTCCTAGCTTCAAGCAATCTCCCTACCTCAGCCTGCCCACATGCTGGGATTACAGACATGAGCCACTATGCCCAAGATTGCACCCTGCCTCAGGATTCTCCCTCCTCAAGTTTATCAGCACACTGCACTCCCTTATGCACACACGAGTCTCTGTCACGTGTCCCCTGAAGTCCAAAGGACTCTGCAGTGAATATGTCCCAAACTGAATCACTTTAAGATTAAAATGCCTGAGTTTCAAAAAGTTGTTTTGGATTTGTGTAAAACACTTGAATTATGTCTCTTAACAACAGGAATGCTGAGATTGGCCGTTTGTGTTTCCTCAGTGCTGGGTTTCTGCTGCTCTTGGGACCCAGCCTGGCAGCATGACCCCCACATCCCCAGCTCCCGCAGTCCTTCCCAGCCTGTGAGTCACCCTCTATTCTTCCAGAGACCAGTCGCTGTCACCAAATCCGAAACCTCATGACACTCTATACCCAGCATCTGGCTCGCCAATCATTTCCAGCTAGTGGGAAAGGTCCTGATGGCTCAAGGATGAAATTTGATTTTAATAAAAATACTGCTAACACGAGATTCACGAGGAGTGCATTCTTTAGCTTATGAGAGTTGAGCAGTATTCATGGCATCTACATATTTGCAGCCTGACATCTGGAGGCATGAGCGCTGCCAAATCTCATGGAGCAACTGATCCTGTTTTTATTGCCCTGGCTCACCTCATTGCCATAGCCTTGACCTTGTTAGGTGGGGCAGAGGTGCAGAGAATGGTCCTCACCAAGGGCCTGGGATGTGTCAGCAATGTGCTAGGTACACCATGGGCTTTGACTCATTAAATTTCCAGGCATTTCCCCACCCCCAAGAAAGCAGTAGTTCCTTCTTGCACGTAAGGAAATTGAGACTCAAAGACCTTGGTCACAGGTCAAAGTTCATACTGTTATTTGCTAGCCAAGAAGGAATTCAAATCCCTGTCCTGGACTAAACTCTTTAATTTTTCCTATGAAACCGCCTGTCTCTCTTTACATGCTTGCCTGTGCTTTTGATTACTTTGGGATATACTCTAGAAATGCTGAGCAGAACCACAAGGGAGGGGTTTAGGGTCAAGAAGCAGATCGCCAGCCACAAGCATCACTTTTCCCTGGGCTAGGACTAGATTCTGTAAGTAAACACCCAAGTGAAAGAGAACACTTTTCTTGGAAAATGTTGGTAACTTGATGCGTGTAAACAAAGCTCTTTTCTAAGAGCCCCTGTCACATGGGGGCCTGCAGGCAAATTCTACCAAGCAGAGAACAGTTTTCATTACAAAAATCTCAAAGGAAGACAAGCTCGGTAATCAGAACTAGCATTTATTGACCACTTGCTAGTGCCAAGCATTGCACTGGGCACTTGTCAGACATAATTCACTCTTCGCTGCAACCCTTTACATGTTATCATGTCCGCCATTGGATAGATCAGGAAGCCCAAGCACCAGAAGGAAGAGAAGGAAGACAAAGCAGGCAGTCTGGTGTCAGAAGCTCAGCTCCTGACCCACAAGCTCTGCTCCCCCCTTGCCCTTTTAAAGAGGGAGCTTTTACTACTTGTCACGTTCATGGTGGGGATTCCAACACAATGAAGACCTTCCCTGTTAGCAGTTAATCATTCAATATATACCTATATCCCTTTGCTAGGGATATCATACAAAGTTTCACAAGCTGGGTGGCTTAAAAAAACAGAAATGGTCAGGCGCAGTGGCTCACACCTGTAATCCCAACACTTTGGGAGGCCAAGATGAGTGGTTTGCTTGAGGCCAGGAGTTCAAGACCAGCCTGGCCAACATGGTGAAACGTTTTCTCTACTAAAAATACAAAAATTAGACAGATGTGGTGGTGCACACTTGCAATCTCAGCTACTCAGGAGGCTGAGACATGAGAATCACTTGAACCTGGGAGGCGGAGGTTGCAGCGAACCAAGATTACGCCACTGCACTCCAGCCTGAGTGATGAAGCGAGACATTGTCTCGAAAATAGAAATTAAAAAGTCAATTTAAAAATTATCAGAAAGAGATGACTGCCTTGATTAGTGTTAGATAACATAAAAACAAGAGCAGTTGGTCAGTTAGAGGCACACTGGAGGAGAATATCTTGGGACCTTTTCAGAGAAGGATTCAGGAACCACAAACAGATGATGTGCCTCTGCCTGGGACCATTTGTGGCACTTTCCTGGGATAAAGTGTCAGTAAAATCCTTTAGGCAATAAAGTCTTTGGGTTTATCTCTGGGGAGACCAAAACAGGAATAAGAAAGAAATGCTGCACCTTGTTTTTCACATACAACTGGGGATGAAAGGAAGCCCAAGGAACCTGAGGTGGCTTCCTGGAGAGAGGAGAAGCAAGTAGGCTGGAACCTTAGGCTGATGCGAATAAAGAAAAGGCTGTGAGGAAGGGATTGTGTGGACCAAGCAAGGAAAACAATAACAATAACCACAACTGCTTCTAATACCAGAGACCACATACCTGTCCCTGGCCACACAGGTGATAGATGTTTGACATATTTATCTCAGCTATTTATGATATCCAGAACACAAGTAAGAAAGTGAGGGTACAAGACTGGTACCCTAACTTTCCCAGGAGCACACAGTCAATGTTATAAATGGTACTCAGGCTTGGAGTTCTGAAGAGCAATATTAAATACTATTGTGTGTGTTAGGCATCCAGCACATTTCTCCAGTAAACCCTTGTTGAATTTTTCCAGAGAAAGAGAATAACCAACTATTCAAAAATATCTAGAGGGTTTATGAGGCCCTGAACAAAGTCTCTATTAGATGGGGGTCCTTTACTCCTTATGATTCAAGCTCACTGTTGTTGCTTTTTGTGTTCTTCCAATGACTGTATCAAATTGGTTGTCAGCCTGGCCGAATGGACAGGGCCCAGGCTCCTAAGTCAGACACACCTGGATAGAATCCCAGAGCTGCCACCAAGTAGCTGTGGAGAATGTGGGCAAGTTCCTTAACCTGCCGACCCTTGCTCCTTCATCTGTAACACACGGTCTGCAAGGCCTCCCTCGGGTGTTGCTGTGAAGTCTAATGATACAGTGCATGTGAAATGCCTGGTGACCAGCAGGCATCCTGTGACAGATGGCAGTTATTCCTATTAGTGGTGTGGCTTCCTTGCTTGCTGGTGTCACTTCCTGGTGCCTGGGAGCCAATGGGAGGGCATGCCTTCCCACGTAGATCAAATGACCACTTTGGTTGATTATAGGATTTGGTGTGTGTGTGCGGTTGTTTTTAAACAACCTCTCCACACTTGCCCTCTTGGCTCTGACAGAAGTGAGTCATAGGGAAGCATATGGAAGGTAGATAGGAATCAGGGAGGGCCAGACACCCCCAGGGACAAAGAACCACCTGGACAGGCCTCCTCACCCAGGTTCCCAGGGACAGACGATGGATCTTGAGCCTGAGTAAGGGAATGGGGAGCATGCTGGAAGAGTGTTTTCTAATCAGTAATTCATGGAACTTGGGGAGGCACACTTTGAATCACTTTGTCAACACTTCAAAGTCTAGGTACTGGCATTCTCTGGGGACAATAAGAAAGTTCGAATGACCATCAAGGTCAACACTGAGTTCCTGAAGACATAGCCTGCTGGCTCCCAAGTGCTGTCTCTCTTCCCTACTTTCCACTGGAACATTGTCCTATCACTCTCTCCTCTTTCATGAGCAAAGACCTGATAATCAGTCATGGAGCGCCCACGTGACATGAGGAGCTTGCATAATACCAGCATCACTTCAACCACTGCAACATAATAGCTCATGATTATTGAGCACTTACCATGCACCTATGACCTGTGTATATCTACATAATTTTTATTTAATACTCATAATAAACTTTTCAGTTAGGGACCCTCATCATGGTATTTATTGCAGAAGTGAGAAAATGGAGGCTTAGTGTTTTCTTAAGGTCAAAATGTTGGAAGTTATAGAAGCTGGGATTTAAACCCAGGTCTGACCTGAGATGCTGAACCACTGTGACCATCAGAAGAAACCAGTGGGGAAGAGCAGGGTTATTCTCACTTGGGCGAGGTAGAGCAAGGCAACCAAGAGCAAGTGGCTTTGGGTTGGAGAAATCTGAGTCTTCATCCAGGTGTGAGCGACACCTTCCCAGCTCTATGATGGTGGAGAAGTACCTTCGTTGCTCTGCAAGATGAGAGGAGAAGAGCGTTGGTGATGCTGGAGAGTCACTACGTGAACCAACGTCTTGCAGCTCTGGTGCATAGTAAGCCGTGGCAGACGACAGCAGTTATTCTGACATCTGAGTTCCAGTGACTCGGAGGTGGTGTCCTGGGAGTGAAGCTGGAGCTCACTGATCTGGAAGCCTGTGCTCTTTCTACAGTGTAGCTTTGCCTTGGCAGACACATACATGCATAACATGGGGATAAATTCAGTTTAACCCTGGGGGGGCTCCTGATTTTATACGTCTCTGTCTCTCTCCCCCTCAGGACTGTGCACACCGGAGCTATCAAAAGGAGTTGGGAGGGAATGTGGAGATGTTTTGCCTGCCTAGGGAATCCAGTAGCACATATAGAGGTTTTGAGTAATTGCAGAAAGACTGCTCCTTCCTCTGGCAGGCCTGGCTCCACCTGAGGATGCACAGTATTGCAAAGAGAAAATGGGCTAGATCCTGTCCACCACTTTCCCTTTGGCCAGGGCTTCATAAGCACAACGGAACACAGCAGTCGTCAGTCTCCCCAAGCCCAATTTAAAGAGCAGGAAACTGAGGCCCAGCTAGGAACTGCCTGAGCCACCCAGTGGAGAACACTGAGTAGACAGCATGGTGAACCTTGGCTCTCAGCCTCTGCACCACCATCCCTGCTGTGCTCACTGGGCGATGAGGGGCTTTGGCCCGAGCATGCGTGAGTAACTGCTGCTGCTTGGTGCTCTGCCCAGGACTCCTGGGGTATCAAGGAAAGAGCACTCGATGGGCATCCAGAGACCTACTCTACTGCCAACTAGCATGGACCTGTTCTAGTTACTCCATGGCTATGATTAGTGGGCTTAATTAGATGGAATTACTAATTCTTCCCTGAAAGCCTTGTCCTGAAATATATGTGAGAAAACATGGGTGAAGCCCCCTAGTCCTGGACTGGCACAATATGAGTGAGTTGCACCAAGCCTCTGGAGAAAAGTTCAAGCCTCTTGGGCAGGAGATTGAACAAGAAAGGTTCTGTGACTTGAGCGAGACCTTAGGATACATACTGACCTTCACGAGCCCAGGGTACTTGTATCTCCAGTGCTGGCATCAAAATTGGCTCATTGAAAGGAATCAAATAATAGGATGAAGGCTGGCCTGGCACTGTGGCTCACGCCTGTAATCCCAGCACTTTGAGAGGCAGAGGCAGGCAGATCACCTGTGGTCAGGAGTTCAAGACCAGCCTGGTCAACATGGTAAAACCCCATCTCTACTAAAAATATAAAAATGAGCAGGGCATGATGGTGGTTGCCTATAATCTCAGCTATCTGGGAGGCTGAGGCAGGAGAATCGCTTGAACTTAGGAGGCTGAGGTTGTAGTGAGCCGAGATTACACCATTGCACTCCAGCCTGGACAACAAGAGTGAAACTTCATCTGAAAAAAAAGATAAAAATACTATGTTACATGCTCATGGTCACAGAGCATATGAGTAGCAGAAACAAATCAAGTCCAGTTTTCTGTGGACTGCAAAACTTCAAGTCTTTCTTCTGCTTGCCTTGCCTCCTCTGGGAAGAGTAGCAGACACTACCACTTGGGACAGTCCCCACAGTCTGTACTTAGGGTGTATGGGTTCGTTTCCAGGTTTTCACTTACATGTTTTTGTGTTTAGGGGACTTCCCTTTTCCTCATAATGCTGAGTCTTACAACTTTTCACCTCTTCCCGAAATTATTCTTCTACTGGTTTGGACTGGCCCAGTTGCTGCCTTCTGAGCAAGGGGAATGGGCTGTTGAATCATCACCTTCACTGCTGATTTTCCCAGAAGCACAGAATGGTCTTGGAGCTCTGAGTCCCACATCAGAAGGACCACCCATATCTCCTTGAAGAAAGCAAATCGCATTTTCCTAGCAAACCCAAATGACAGCCTCTTTGGTTCCACAACTAGCATTTCCTGAGAGTTCATGAATTCCAAAGTTATTTGATCAATTTAGCCTTTGAAGCTCAGCTTCCACCTTGGACTCTCAGAATTATTTCTTGGAAAAATGATTAGCACTGAAAAGCTCTCCGAAAATTGGCATCCTAGGATGGTCGTCTCATTATGCGAAGTGCCCGTAGATTCCCCTCCAAGCACCTTGTGATTTCACAAGGGCTATTATCCGCCAGCTACATCTTTTCTTTGGAGCTTATTACTTAAATAAAAAATGTTAATTGTTTCTGAGAAGTGTGCAGTGAGGAATGGGGGCTGCCATCTCTGAGGAGCCGGGTCTTCAAATTCCCAGGCTGCTATTCAGTTTCTTGCCAAATGCTGGAAGCTCTCCACCAGCCAACTATCAATTTATGTGGACTGAGTCACAATTTACATCAAGCACCATTTTCATACGGGGAGTTATTTATTGAGCCGGGTACCACTGCGAGGAGAGAGTGAGCTCTTGAGTAATTAGAATACTGTCCTAACTGGGGAGTGAACAATGCCTTCCCCCTATCTCTGCTTTCTAATGGGTTTGCAATGGCACTATCTCTGCTTCCATAAATAATGTGCTCCATGTAAATAAGGAGTCATTAAAAATGGGGCAGCACCCACACATCATTTCATAAACATGAGGGAAGTACTTAGGAAGAGGATCATCAATAAATAGGCTGTGCTCTGCGTTACAAAACCGAAGCTGCTCTGCTGTACACAATGCCTTTTGTAGCTTCCACCCTTCTATTCTTGCTAGCTCCACATTGCTGTAGGTACGCATCTGGGCATTACCAGCATGGCCCCTGGAGGGAGACAGGTCTGCACACAGAAATGCAGCGCTGATCTGTGCAATCTTGGGCAAATCACCTGACCTGTCCAAGTCTTGGCTTTCTTCTCTGGACCATGGTGCTAGCACAGTCTGCTTGATTTGTATACCAAAGCTCATGTGTGGGTTCTATTAGGTTGGATGCAGGAAGGAAGCAACTTTATTCTTCCACGTAATTTTCTTGCCTCTGTGTTACGTCCGGTCCCTCTTTTCTGTTCCTGTCTTGGAATTGTTAGGATGTGTAGTCCAGGTGAATGAAATCCTCATCCTGTTTAAAACTTGGGTTGGATGAACTGAAATGCCAACGTTGGAGAAGGCATGAGTTCTTCTGTCTCTGACCCCTTTGGCTCCACCACTTCCTCCATCTCCCTGTGATGTGTGGCCCTTTAAGGATGGAGTCACATTGAAGGGCGGGCATGGAAGAGACACTAGTGCCCCTATAGCTTTGTATGTACAATTGCAGTCAAACATTGGCATTTGTATGCAAAAGTAATTCTTTCTTCTTGAGATGCTTTTGTGGGTTCCTCAGAGATCTTGCTGGGGACCCCCTTGGCAGTCCCATTGTGGGATGATGCCCTATCTAATGGAGCTTTTATGAGTCTAGTCAGGTTTTAATTTCTAAGAGGTCCCTTCATACTCACCATGCTGAAATCCTCTCACCATTATATGACATTCCCTTGGGCATCTGAAAGCCAGAATCTTTCTATTGGCTATTCTGGCTGATACCAAGAGCTTCTAGAAGAAGAGGTGGCTTTGATGGCTGCTGCCAGCTTTGCTGTGCCACACACACTATTCCAGCCAGTCTCCCGCCTTTAGACTTCTATAGGTAAAAGTCATATGACCGTCCCTATCGCACCCCAAAGGTGGGGAACACATACCAACTCCCCTTAATTATTCTCTTGAAGCTTCTTCAGTTGCCAAGGGTTAAAAGAGAGAGGCATGCCAGTGATGGTTTCCAAAGAGTCTTTTACTCTTCAGCCTTCTTTCCAAAAAATTCCTAGGTTGCCAATGGTACTTGATGGGCTAATGATAGCAGAACCAGTTTGTGGCTACTTTAGAATATGAGGGCACAGGTCACTGTTTCTTTTGGCCTTGGCACTCAGCTGACAAATAGACAAAAGGAAATGCCTCAAATTTCATTGGCTGTAATGAGTTGAATGAGAATATGTTTTAAGTGCTTGGCAATAATGCAAACTAAGATGTGAGTGAGGTTTAGCGCTCAGAATTATACACTGTCCAGTGTCAGATGATCAGCACACACGTCATGAATGCTTGGGGTGGGTCCTATTCTACCTGCTTAACTACACCAATGGCCTTAAGAGAAAAGCCCTGCCATTATCTACATGAGGTGAATTAGGACTCCAAGGTATGGAGAGGCTCTATGACCTGGGAAGTGCACTGTTGAGTAGATTCAGGTGGGCTTCTAATCACCTTCCTATAGGCCTCAAGAGGCAAGGGAGGGTGGAGCTCGCCTCTTCCAAAGAGGCATCTATGCAAGCAAAATTCATTCCTAGGAATCCTTCAGGGCCCTTTCTGCATCCATTCCCCTTTTTCTTGCTTGGTCCTTGTTTGTGCTGGTGGTGGCTTCTGTCTCCCAAAGGTCCTCTGCACTCTTAACTAATCATCCTGGTGCCATTGGACCTTGGCTCTTGTAAAAGTGATCTGAGGGCTGAGTCCCCAGAGTCAGTCCAAAATCCCTCCGAATCTTAAACTCACACTATCCTAGTATTGATCCTGAATTCATTCTTGGGGCTCTCCCAGCTGAGATGTCTGGTCCTTCTGGTTTACCAGCTCCTCACACTTCTTTTTTTTTTTTTTGAGATGAAGTCTCACTCTGTTGCCCAAGCTGGAGTGCAGTGGCACGATCTTGGCTCACTGCAACCTCCACTTCCCAGGTTCAAGCTATTATCCTGCCTTAGCCTGCCAAGTAGCTGGGACTACAGGCACACACCGCCATGCCTGACTAATTTTCTTTTTTATTTTTCAGTAGAGACGGGGTTTCACTACCTTGGCCAGGCTGGTGTTGAACTTCTGACCTTGTGATCCACCTGCCTCAGCCTCCCAAAGTGCTGGATTAGAGGTGTGAGCCACCACACCCAGCCTCGTCACTTCTGAGCAGCTATTTCCTCCTGGTTTCTCTTCTTGTTTTGCCTCCAACCACCCCTACCCAGAGCTTTACACTGGCTCCTCCGATGTGGTGTTGGGGTTCTCCTTTCCTGCTGGTAAGACCTAGGAATTCCCTGAGCTCCCATTCACCCTTTAGCTTGACCCTACCGTGTCCTTTCCATTCTAAACACCACACAGTGTGCTTCCCCACCCATTCGCCTGCACAGTGCTCTCCCTTGTTTCATTTATAACCCTTGCCTTCCCATGAGATGACCTTGTGAGTTGTCACTTTGTTTGATTGCTTTTCCAACTACACCACTAGTGTGTGAGGCATGGTGATATGAAGCTAGTCCAGAGATCAGGTCCCTGCCCTCAGCCATCTTACAGTATAGTTAAGGAAAGCAAAGGGCGTCTGTTCACTGTGCAAACTGTCCCAAGGCACCGCCCCTCTCTGAGCCTCACATTTTCTGTCTCTCTCAGGAGAGGCTAGGCCACTTGATTAAAGGGGTTGTTCCTGCTTTAAAGACTCATGACTCTGGAGTTACGGCTTTCTTAATGTTCCTGGAAGAGCAGACAAGACCAATTTGTGATACTTGAATCTGATTAATGTGGGAACAGTTAACATTGGGAAAAAGGTATCTCCCCCCAACCCCCACTTCTTTCCTTTCCCCTCCAGGCAGGTTTTTATGTTTCTGGGCTTTTATCCCATTATCCCAGCCTCATTTTATTAGTACCACCTGGAGGGGAGCCCGGGCTCCACCAGACACTGCAGCAAATGCAGAGAGTCAGCTCCCATGTTTTGTTAGCTTTAGTGCTCTATTTACACACTTTGGGACACGCCTCTCCTCTCCCTCCTGTTTATCTGGGAAGGAAATCTTTTCCACTGAACTGGGTATGAGGAAAGGAAGAGCTTGCTGAAGCCACCTGAAAACTCAATCCACTTTTTAGGTTTCCTAGCCTACTGGAATCGGATTGAGGTTTTAAGAATGACTGAATTCTGTCCAAAGAACGAACAGACAGAATTGAAAAGGAGGAGGGGTTCGGCTGACAGTCCAGGTGGCTGACCACAGCCTGCCCTGGTCCCAGCACTATTTGTTAAAAAGACTGTTCTTTCCCCATTGGCTGGTCTTGGTGCCAATAATCAATTGACCACACACGTAAGGGTCCATTTCTGGATTTTCATCTCAGTTCTGTGGATCTCTATGCCTATCTTCATGCTGGTGCTTAATAAATTCTTTACATGCCTACTAGCACTGTTTAGACCAAGGCTTAGTGAATTGCAGCCCTGGGGATCGAGAAGCAGGGGGATTCTCTGGGTCCACTCAGGCAAGTAGGAGTCCTTTTCACACCAACAGAAGAGAATCCAGGGAGCAACTTCCAAGTTGTGTACATGTTGATATCTGTCACTCCTTATTAAAAATATTTACAATTTTTCCCTTTACACTATAGGAAAATTCATAGTAGACTTCATAAATCCTTTCATAATATGGTTCTGGATTGCTTCTCCAGGCTAATACCCCAGAGAAGATTGTAGAAAGATGGCCATTCTGCATGTAATGCAGTTCTCTGCAGAAGACACACAGAAAATATCGGCACACAGTTCATATTTTCTACTTGGAATCCCTGAGCTACTTGCTTTGGTCAATGCAATGTGGCAAAACTTGGTACTGGACAGATTCTGAGTCCAGATCACCCCCCAAAAAACATACAGGCTCTGATCTCTCTCCTGAAGATTACTGGCCTTTACCTGTGCTCTCTCCTGTCAAACAAGAACACGAATGCCTTCCAGTCCTCAAATATGGCATTCTCTCTCTCTTTTCTGAAGGTCTTCACATGGGCCTTTTTACCTGGAAAACACTTGACCTCCCATTCATGTACCAACTCTTTTTTTTGAGGTCTGGACTCAGAATATGCCCAGTGGCAAGTTTTGCCATGTTGTATTGACCAAAGCCAGTAGTCCAGATTCTAAGCAGAAAATATCGACTGTGTGCTGATATTTTCTGTGTGTCTTCTGCAGAGAATTCGATTTCATGCAGAACGGCCATCTTTTTGCAATCTTCTCTAGGGTATTAGCCTGGAGAAGCAATCCAGAACCATATTATGAGAGGATTTATGATGTCTACTAAAGTTTGGATATTCCTTCAGTGTAAAGGGAAAAATTGTACATATTTTTAATGAGGAGTGATAGACATCAGCATGTACACGATTTGGAAGTTGCTCCCTGGATACTCTTCTGCTGATGTGAGAAAGACTACTACTTGCCTAATAAGTAGACTGAGAGAACCCATCTGCCTCTGGATCCCCAGGGCTGCAATTCACCAAGACTTGGTCTAAGCAGTGCTAGTAGGCATGCAAATAATTTATTCAGGACCAGCATGAAGATAGGCCTAGTAATCCATAGAACTGAGATGAAAATCCAGAAATGGGCCCTTACATATGTGGTCAACTGATTATTGGCATCAAGACCAGCCCAGGGGGGAAAGAATAGGCTTTTTAACAAATAGTGCTGGCGCAATGCACCATCCACATGTGAAAGAATGAAGTTGGACTTAGTCGCATGTTTTACACAAGTATTGACTGTAAATGGAAATAAACAGAAATGCAAGAGCAACACTATAGAATGCTTAGAAGACAACATAAGCATAGTTTCTCATGACGATACATTAGGCAATAGCGCTTTCAATATGATGTGGCAAGCACAAGTCAGCAAAGGAAAAAAGGATAAACTGGACTCATTAAAATGGAAAACTTTTGCGCCACCAAGTGACGATGAAAAAAGCGAAAGATTAACCCACAGAAAGAGAGAAAGTATTTGCTAGGAGATATTTGAAAATGTTGACAAGGGTCTTACATCCACAGTACATAAAGAACTCTTACAACTAAGCAATAGAAAGACAATTACTCCAGTTTAAAATGGGCAGAATATTTAAATAGATATTTCTCCCAAGGAGATCAATCAATGGCCAATAAGCACAGAAAAGCTGTTCAACACCACTAGTCTTTAGGAAAATGCACATTAAGAACCCTAAGTACCACTTCACACCCATTAGGATGGCTAGAATAAAAAAGACAGTAACCTGTGTTGATAAGGGTACGGAGACATTACTGGTGTGAATGCAAAGCGTCATGGCTACTTTAGGAAATAATTTGGCAGTTCCTCACAAAGGCAAACACGGAGTCACCACAAGTCTGCAGTTCTACTCCTAGATATTCCCAAGGAAAGTAAAAACAAATGTCCACAGAGAAGCTTATATGAGAATGTTCATAGCAGCATTACTCATAATAGCTCCCCAATGGAAACGACTCAAATATCTATCAACTAATAAATTGATATATTAAATGTTATATAGTCATATAAATGGAATATTATTTGGCAATAAAAAGGATTGAAGTATGACATGATATGAAGTAACTTTGAAAACATCAGGCTAAACAAAAGAAGCTATATGTCTTGTGATTCTGTTTATGTGGAATAATCAGAATTGGTAAATCTAGAGAGAAAGGAGGTAGATAAGTGGTGTGTAGGGTGGCGTGAGGGTGGAGGAATGGGGGAAACGGGAACTGACTGCTGATACGTTTGGAAGCATCTCTTTTAGTGGGGGAAAATGCTCTAAAATTAGGTTGTGGCAATGATTACACAAACTTGTGAACATACTAAAAACACTGAATTGCATACTTTAAATAAGGTGAGTTGTGTGGCAAATAAATTATATGTTAACAAACCTTTTTAAAACTTATTCATCACTAAATTAAGACATATTAGAGAAATTGTAACAGAAATTGTAAATGCAGTGGCATTTAGTGCTTTCCTAAATATGAAAGGGGTGTTGAGAAAAAGAAAAAGAAAGTATTTGCAGAGGTGCCCAGGTCTCAGTCAAGGACATCTGAAGGTTGGTGTTGCCAGGTACATAGACCAGAAGGCTTGTCATAGATTATTCGCTTCCCTGCTTCTGGGATGACTCACAGTGGCCAGAGTCCTCGTATAATCCATCCCGTGTGACCAGGTCTCCTGAGTAACTTTTCTTCATAATCACCTGACAGACAGATTCCTGGCAGATCCCGATCAGGCTACTGTGCACCTGCATGCACGTTGCACACTGTGCAACTTGAGTAACTCAGTTTCACTGAAGTCCTGCAAAGTTAGACCCCTTAAGATGCAGAGCATCCAGCCTGCTTGGCCATTTGCTGTGGCCGCGGCTAAGCATCCACCTGTAGACCAGTAACTTTGTTCATGTTGACCTGATTTTCAGAGGTGCTCGTCACAGGGATTTCTCTCAGGTCTCTAAAAGAGAAAAAAGGTATCTACTTTTTCTGAGGAATTGATTTGTTTTCAGCTGGTAAACTCTTAGAGTATTTAACTGAGCATGTCTGTTTGGGCTCCTGAGAAGGACACAAGTTAAATTTGCAGTTTTCTTTTAGTAATTTTCTAAAACTTTGACAGTGGTTCTCAAACTACAGTGTAAATTGTCTGGAAATTGAAACATTAAAATATGCTGTTTGCATATCTGTTCTCTACTATGACCATTTAACAGTTCTAGAAAGAGCCTAAGAATCTACATTTTGGCCAGACAAATGTAAAGACCTCTCCTCAGGGTAAGCCCTTTTATCATTTAATTCTCCCTAGTTCCATCTTATTTTTATTATTTTTTTTCCCATTTATTTATTTTATTGTATTTTAGGTTTTGGGGTACATGTGAAGAACATGCAAAATTGTTGCATAGGAACACACATGGCAGTGTGATTTGCTGCCTTCCTCCCCATCACCTACATGTGGCATTTCTCCCCCTGCTATCCCCCCCCAGCTCCCCACCCCCCACCGTCCCTCCCCTATG